>NW_020861463.1:0-71421 GCF_003713205.1 Coffea eugenioides
TTTAAGCATTAAGTGCGTTCTTGCCGACCTCCTGGGCCGAACACTTCACACTTCATTAAGTGCGTTCGTGCCGACCTCCTGGGCCGAACACTTCACACTTCACTAAGTGCGTTCGTGCCGACCTCCTGGGCCGAACACTTCACACTTCATTAAGTGCGTTCGTGCCGACCTCCTGGGCCGAACACTTCACACTTCACCCACTACCCCAAGCCTCCCACTAGGACGTTGAGCGAGGGATTGCTGAATGTGCTAGTGTATGTGCTGGTTGTAAAAGTGGAAAATAAAACAAATACAAATGAAAATGAAAACGAGCTGTGATTGAATGGAAAAACAAAAATTCGGATTTCCGAGGACAAGCCACTGAACCCCCTGGTTTAACCTACGCTACAAACAACCGCAAATTGGAGAAGTGCCAAGTCCGAGGTACTTCAGATCCATCCATCCTTGCGAGCTTGCAATAACCAGCTCGACTCGCTTCCAGGACCTTGTAGGGGCCCTCCCAGTTTGGGTCGAGTTTGTTGGAGCCGCGTACTCTGCTTGTCGAGTTCTTCCTCAGGACGAGGTCTCCTGGCTGGTATTGTATAGTCTTTACTTTGGCGTTGTGATAGCGAGCAAGCTGGCTTTTATACTTAGCCATTCGAATAGCCGCTTCCTCCCGCCTGACTTCGAGCATGTCCAAGTTGCACCTAAGCTCTTCCTCGTTGGACGGTGCCACGAAGTTCTGCGTTCTGGGTGAGGGAAGACCAACCTCTGCGGGCACCACCGCCTCTGCTCCGTATGTTAGGGAGAACGGGGTCTCGTGAGTAGCCGCCCTGGGCGTAGTGCGGTAAGCCCAGAGGACACTTGGGAGCTCATCCAGCCAGCTCGATTGGGCGGACTCCAGTCTAGTCTTCAACCCTTGCAGGACAGTTCGGTTGGCGTTCTCCACCTGGCCATTGGCCTGGGGGTGACCAACCGACGTGAAGTGCTGGTTGATTCCGAGCTCGGCGCACCAGCTCCGGAAAGGGTTCTCGGCAAACTGGCGGCCGTTGTCGGATATCAGGGCATGCGGAATCCCAAACCGGCAAACTATGCTCTTCCAAAAGAATTTCTGAATTGCCTTCCCTGAGATAGAGACCAAGGGCTCCGCTTCCACCCATTTTGTGAAGTAGTCTATAGCTACCACGAGGTGCTCATATCTTCCTAGGGCTCGGGGGAAGGGACCCAGGAGGTCTATTCCCCATTGAGCGAAGGGCCAAGGACTATGGATGGGAATCATCTCCTGAGCTGGCTGATGACGCAGCGAGGCGTGTACCTGGCAAGCTCGGCATTTCCGGACCAGATCCGCTGCGTCTCGGAAGACAGATGGCCAGTAATATAGGGCCAACACCCGAATCCACAGATAGCGCCGGACGTGTCACCTCGAGAATAGAAAGGGGGACAAATACGACCTCCTATAGAGGGTACCCCCGGTGTAGGCGTACTTGGCAGCCCGGAGCCGGATTCGGCGTGCCTCAGCTTTGTTTTCGGGGAGGGCACCCGAGCTGAGGAAGTCAATGAGGGGCGTCATCCAGGTGGCCGAGCTGTCTATAGCCAGGACCTGGACCTGATCGATACTTTTCTGCTTTAGCACCTCCACCAATACCTCCTTGCTCAGGTGGGCAAATGAGGAGGATGCCAACTTTGAAAGGGCGTCTGCCCGCTTGTTCTGGGACCTTGGCACCCGCTCGATTTCGAACGTTTCGAACAAGGCCACCGCCTCTCGAACTTTGGCCAGGTACTTCTTCATAACCTCGTCCTTGGCTTCATACTCCCCAAGGACTTGAAGGACGACGAGCTGTGAGTCGCTCCTGACCTGGATCGCGGTTATGCCCATCTGGTGGGCCATCCGCAACCCTGTGAGCAGGGCCTCGTACTCGGCCTCGTTGTTGGACGCGGGGAAGTCCAACCGGAGGGCGTAGGTCAGTTCTTCCCCGGTGGGTGAAATGAGTAGCAGACCCGCCCCGCTTCCTTCCTTGCTGGAGGCCCCGTCCACGAACAACACCCAGGGCTCCTTCGGCAGCCGCTCCTCGTGTTGGGGGCTCAGCTCGGTTAGACTCAAGCTAGCCCCTTCAGCCAGGAAATCCGCTAAGGCCTGGGCCTTGATAGCCTTGCGGGGCTGGTAGCCGATGTCGTGCTCGGCTAGCTCGACAGCCCATTTGGTCATTCTGCCCGAGACCTCTGGCTTGGTGAGTATCTGACGCAAGGGCTGGTCAGTCAGGACTACAATGCCGTGAGCCTGAAAGTAAGGGCGGAGCTTGCGTGCCGCATGTACCAAGGCAAGGACCAACTTCTCGGCTGGCGAGTATCGTGTCTCTGGCCCCTGTAGAGCTCGGCTTACGTAATACACCGGCCTCTGAGCCCCCTCATCCTCCCGCACCAGGACCGCGCTGACGGCCTCGTTGCAGGCAGATAGGTATAGGAATAAGGTCTCCCCCGGCTCTGGGGCTGTCAGAGATGGTAGCTCGGCCAAGTATGTTTTTAGGTCGATGAAGGCCTTCTGGCACTCCTCAGTCCAGTGGAAGTCCTTCGGCGCTTTCAGTACTCGGAAGAAGGGCAGCCCCCGGACCGCGGAGCGCGAGAGAAACCTATTCAGGGCGGCCATCCTTCCTGTTAGCCGCTGGACCTCCTTCACGCTCCTCGGAGGGGCCATGTCCATGATGGCCTGGAGTTTATCCGGGTTGGCCCGGATTCCGTCTCGGGACACCAGGAAACCGAGAAACCTTCCCGATCTGACCCCAAAAGTGCACTTCTTCGGATTTAGGCGCATCCGGCTCTTCAGTAGGATGTCCAGTACCTCCCGCAGGTCGGGTATGAGACGCTGGTCAGTCCGACTTTTGACGATCATGTCGTCCACATAAACCTCCATGCTCCTGCCGACCTGGTTTTGGAATAACTTGTTCACCAGGCGCTGGTAAGTTGCTCCCGCGTTCTTCAATCCGAAGGGCATGGTCCTGTAGCAGTAGGTTCCCTCCTCGGTGATGAAGGAGGTCTTGTCCCGGTCCTCCTCGGCCATCTCTATCTGGTGATATCCCTTAAAGGCATCCAGAAAGCATAAAATGTCAAAGCCCACAGTAGAGTCTACTAACCTGTCAATTCGAGGCAGGGGAAAGCAGTCCTTTGGGCAGGCTTTGTTAAGGTCTGTGAAGTCTACACACATCCTCCAGGTCAGGTCCTCCTTCTTGACCAGGACGGGGTTGGCCAGCCAGGTCGGGTAGTAGACCTCCAGGATGATCTTGGACTCCAACAACTTGCCGACCTCCGCCCTGATCACCTCATTTCTCTCGGGGGCGAAACTCCTTTTCTTTTGCTTTACTGGCTTGAAGTGAGGGTCCACGTCGAGGTGATGGACGGCCAGGTCCGTAAGGATCCCGGGCATGTCATCCACCGTCCATGCGAAGACCTGGGAGTACTCCCTCAATAAGGCCTTCAAGCCTTCCTTCTCGTTCGCTGGCAGCAATGCCCCAATGCGGATGACCTGGTCGGGACGTTCCTTCCTCAAGGGGAACTCCTCAATCTCATCCTGGGTGCCCAACTGTTGGGCCTCATCCCCTGGGATGTAGGGCTCCAAACAGGTTGTCTGGGCGACCACCTTCTCCTGCCCCCGGAGAGTGGCCAGGTAGCAAGCCCTGGCTACCTCTGGGTCGCTGCGCACCTCGGCTATCCCCCCAGGAGTGGGGAACTTGACGCTGAGGTGAAAGGTAGAGGGAATAGCCCGGAGGGCGTTCAAGGCAGGTCTCCCCAAGAACACATTGTACGGGGACGACTGCTTGACCACCACGAAGTTAACGGGAACGGTCCGACACTTGGGAGCCTGACTTACTGTGACCATCAAATATAAATAATGGTCCGGTGAAAAGAGGTCAGCTGTCGTCCCCAGCAAACCTGAATAGAAAATATATGACTTCAACCGCGCTACCCTGGTCCGACTGTTACACTTCTTATAGTTGTTGTGACGATTCTTATCACGATGCAGAGTTTAATAAAACTGCAAAATATAATCCTCGTCCATGCGCAAGCGCTTCAAGGAGTCGTCCCCCTCGGGGGGAGGTCGCTTGTTCTTCCGAGCCGCATGACTGTCCCCCCCCGTGGGGCCTCCGGCGATGGTGTTTATCACCCCTGCCAGGTTCTGGGTGTCCCGGTCGGGAGAGCAGTCCCGAGGGGCGTCGCGCCGCTCCGGGCGGTCGCGCCTCCGTCCCTCGTGCCTATCTCCGTAGTGGTTGCGTCCAAGCCCCTGACCTGGTCGGCGCACGAACCCCCCTAGAAAACCGCGCTGGATCAGGTCCTCGATCTCCTTGCGCAGGGCCCAGCACCCCTCCGTGTCGTGCCCGACGTCGCGGTGGAAGGCGCAGTACCGATCCTGGTTTCTTTTGTTCCGGGGCGTCCCCATCTTGGTCGGCCGATCTCCCAGCCCCTCCGCCTCCATAACGGCCAAGATCTGGGCTCTGGGCCGTGTCAGAGGGGTGTAGGTCTTCTCTGGGAGGGGCGGCGGAGCTGGTGCCCTATCCTTGGAGAGACGGTCGAAGACGTTCTTCTTGACTTGGCCGTCCTTGGATTCAGGAGGGTTTGCCCGTCCTTTCCTGTCCCCGAACTCCCGATCTGATTCCCGTTTCAGGCGGCCGGCCTCCTCTGCATTGGCGGCGGCGTGAGCCCGGGTCAAGAGCTCTCCCAGGTTCTTGGGAGGTTGTTCGACAAGCTTGTAGTAGAGATCCTCTACCCTCAACCCGTTCATGAAGGCGGCCATGACCACCTTTTCGTCCTTATCCCTGATCTGCAGGCTCTCTGTGTTGAAGCGCGTCATGAAGTTCTTCAGGGACTCATCCGGCTTCTGCTTAACGGCCATCAGGTGGGCCGCGTTCTTCGAGTAGGTCTTCGAGGAAACGAACTGGGCGGCAAACTGTCTAGCCAGCTCGGTGAAACTCTGAATAGACCCCGGTGCCAGGCCCTGAAACCAGAGCCGCGCCTTACCCTTGAGAAACATGGGGAAGGTCTTGCAGCGGAGGGCATCCGCGGCGTTTTGCAGACGCATGTGCGTCAGGAAGACCGAGAGGTGGTCTTCCGGGTCGGTCGAACCATCGTACAGCTCGATGTTCGGGATTTTAAACCTCCGGGGTAGCGGGTAGTCCTCGATCTCCTGGGTGAAGGGCGAGGCTGCGTAGCTGTCCCCGTACGGTTGTGGTCGCAGGATCTGCTCGAGCTCATCCCGGACGGGCTGCCACTGGGGTGGGTCGCGCGGGCGGCTCCTAACAGATCGGGCGGGGGAGCGTGCGAGCCCATTTCGCGTAGGTTTTCGTGGGGAGGGATCCCTTGGTCGGCTCCCCACGGACCGGTCGTGGGAGTACCTCTCGCTATCCCCGACCACCGAAGCTCGGTGACGAGGGGGAGTCCGCGGTCGTTTCCTCCTAGGGGGCTGGTCCTGTGACCCATCCTCCGAAGGGTCGGGGATCGACTCCTTCTCCTTCTCCTTCTCCTGGGCTTTGGAAGTTGGTGCGCCCCCCGCCTCCTCTCCTCCTTTTGCCTGCCGGATTATATCCTCCAGCATGGGGAGATTCTCTGTCACGAACTGGAGCATCTGCCGTCTCCGGTCTCCTGAGAGGGCCGAGCCCCCAGCGCCCCCGGCCGCTTCGTTCTCCTCTCGACGAGACCCCTCCCCGGCCCCGGCTCCGGTGCTTTCAACTGTTCGCTTGGACCGTGTCCTCGCCATCAACACTAACAATTACCTTTCGCTTCCCACAGACGGCGCCAACTGAAGAAGCGCAGACGCTTCCCCGAGGAGAGCTGACCTGATCAGCTCGGGGTGTCGATGGGAGAGCTGATCCAAGACCTGCAAAACAGAGAAGATGAGCTAACAGAGGGGGCCCTGAGGTGGTCCCCGAGGGCACTCCGACGGTCAAGTTAGTTTTCCGGTGAGTAGGGTTCACGGGGATTAACTTAGTCAGAGTGTATTAGCCGAGTAATCAGCCTCCCTTGTACAGTAGATGTGTGCTATTATTTATACCTGCGAGGGAGTCCGACCTCCGCACGACGCGGGACTTGCCCGGTATAGATAGTGTCCCGCACTCGGGGGGGGACTTCCCCCGACCTCTTCGGGATGGACCTTCGCCTCCCGAAGGAGCCCTAGTCGGTACGGCCCGGGGCTGCTCCCAGGGGTCTGAGGGTCAAGGCCCAGCTCGGCCATTCCTGGGCTGCCACGTGTCTGGGCCCGGAACGGGGCCTCTGCACCTACCATTAGGGATGGTAACGAAATCCCTTCCCCGTAATTGCCAAATATTTAATATCAAGGCTCCTTAAGAAATAGAAGAAAAGGACTACCATTGGACTCAACGCGTATGATAGTTAGTAGTCCCTCATGAGAAGAAAGACCATGGATAGAGGTGTAAATCTTTGTTAAAAGAGGCCACGAAGAGATGAAAGGCTTGATTGTAAAGTTCATTATTTTAATTTTTATTCTGTTTATTTTGGGTGAAAGAGGAGCGGCTTCAGCTTTGTGACAATTTATATCTATATGTATTGCAAGGAAGATTTTAGTGGAGGTCTTTTAAATGGTTTTCAAATCTTCCGTACTTTTTTTTTTTTAGATTTTTTAATTTATTTTAATAACATAAATTCAATTAAAAAGTTTGAATAATGTGATTTACAACTAATTCTATACAATTCAAATTTAAAATTTAATTTTTTTTCTATTTCAAATGAATGTTTAATAAATCATTTATAATCGCAAGCTGAGCCAATTTCTTAAAAGACGCGGTAAACGAATACGACCTGAATGCGACCGAATTCCTTGGGACCGACGATTTGAACTTTGAAGTCTATTGAGACCTGAGACTTTGGGCCGAACTCCAACGATTAAGGTTGTGTTTGGATTGCATTTTCCGTCATTTTTCATGGAAAAATTACTGTAACGATTTGATATATGTGAGGGAAAAAGGTGATAGGGAAATGTGATCACGGAAAACGATAATATTTTCCGACGGAAACAAGCAATCCAAGTAAGACCTAAGATTTCAGCGTATTTGGCTGGCTTACAAAGGTTTTTTTTTTTTAGTTGTTGTTAATACTGACAACAGGGGGCTGTAAATGCTGATATAACAAACATAAATACCAATAAGATGAAAAGCATAATAAATATTTCTGACACATCAGGATTGATGCTCTGCATTTAATTTTCATCATTTAATTCAAAAATACTCCATCTCTACCCAAAAAAAAAAAAACACACACACACACACACACACTGCTGTCACGATAATCCCGATATAATAAAGTCAATAATCTACTAATAAAAACATGATTTCCAACTATTCTGGAGCAATTGGTTGTTTCGCTCAAGCAAGTGATATTAGCACAAACGTCATCCCAGAGCTTGAACATGATGAAGATGTGCCTATTTTACTGTTTTGCACAAAGATAATAATGCCTCTTTTTCTTTATATACAACATTATCATCTAGGTGAAAAATGACGTCAAAGCTTTTTGCTATATAATGTACTTGAGATTAAAAAAAAAGTTAAAAAGATAAAAAAGTAATTAAAAAACGTATTTGTCATCTAAGTAATTTTTTTTTTCAAATAATAACTTCTCCAAACACTAATTCACACGATGAATCATTAGCTTTTTTTGCCCCTGGAGAGATATGATATTTTAGCATGGAAAAAAATATAAAATATAATTACGATTAGACGACTTAAATGCTAAAGATAAAGATAAGGATGACCTACAATCTAGGGATGCTAGCAAGTCAAGCTGCTCGCGAGTATATTGTAGGGGTGCTAACAAGTCAAGTTGCTCGTGAACAGCTTGATCAAAAGCTCGAGTTCGAGCTCGAGCTACTCGTTAAATTTAACGAGTCGAGTTCGAACTCAAGAAATAAGTACTCGAGTGCTCGCCGAGCTTAATCGAGCTTTCATATTTTATTTATATTATATTATATATTATATATTTTTAAAAAAAATTATAGATTTATTTCAAAACTCGGGCTCGAGCTCGAGTAGCTCGGGCTTGATATTTACTCGAGCTCGAGTCCAAAATTTTTTACTCAATCGAGCTCGAGTAGTACAAATTTTGATCGAGTTTGAGCTCGAGTATGGTGCTACTCGAGTTCGACTCGCCTCGATAGCACCTCTACTACAATCTTAAGGTCATACTATTCATTTTGAAATTTCTTGTTGCCTACAATCTTAAGGTCATACTATTCATTTTGAAATTTCATGTTCAACTTAGTATAGCAATATTGTGTCCTAGTAGTTTTTTTTTTTTTTTGTCGCAATTGTAACGTTTCTATAACTTAATCTATCTTAATTTAGGGGGAGGGGGAACCGATGGAAGTAGGAATTCCATCGGAGAAAGCTACTGAAAGCTGTCACATATAGTGACAATTTTTGGTGAGAAACAAAATGTAAACAATTCAACAACTTAACAGTTTGGTAAAACTGAAGCCTGAATTCTAAATTCTTAAAGTTAGTGTTAAAAGCATTACCTTTAAAGTTCAAACTCGTGGCATTAGCATGGAGTTGATTGGTCTTCGAAGTTACAGCATAAATTAATCTTTCTTAATCACCAAACATTAGATAATCTTGTGAATTCTTAACTGATTCCGTAAAGATCATTATTGCAATAACTTAAAATTTATTTGGCTGTAAAAGTTTTTTTTTAACTCCTACTAGATACGCAAAGGCAACTATTCATGTTCGAATTTTTGAAGTGCTTAATCATAGTGCAAGATCCTTTGAGTATAGTTCATGTAACACGACATTTAAATGAAAAGCTAAAGATACACCATCTGATCATGTCCAAAGGTATTTTAAAAAATATGCTCTAAATATTTTAATCAATCAAGATATTTACAAGATAGGCTAGTGTAATATTGGAACACCAGTCGAAAATGTATCTTTAGGTTGTGTTTGGATTGCATTTTCTAGGATTTTTTGTAGAAAAATTACTGTAGTGATTTGATGTATGTGAGAAAAAAAGGCAATAGGAAAATATGATCACGAAAAACGACGCAATTTTCCGGCAAAAAATGGCTGTCCAAACAAGGCCACATCTAAAAATAGTTTACTTTTTTTTTTTTGGTCCTTTCGTAAGCAAAAGTCCTGCACATGTTTTTAGTGGTTAAAATGAAACTATTTGTTTTCTTAAAAAAAAAAAAAAAGAAAAAGGGAAAAGCAGTCAGTGTAGCTGTTTTCATTGTAAATGAGTGTTTCTATTTATTTTTCTCTTGATTCGAGTAGTTCTAGAACAAAGATTAACTAATCTGACATCGCACCCACTGGCCGAAGACCTTTCTCCTTCCAACTGTTTCAAATTGGATGAAAAGAATTAATCGCCCATACACAAGTTTCAGTAGACAGGCATTTGCCGGAGGAAGCTTCGTCGAGGTTAAGGAACTGGAAAACCCTATCCTTTGGGAAATAAGAGTAAACGACGGTCCAAAAGTTGCCCGGAGAAAATGGGTATTTGAGTCTTGACCACTTTCTCCTCACGTCCGGTCCAACAGTCTTTCTTGCCTAATGCGCTGATTATCTTGAATAATCCGAAAACGATACGTTTACGGCTTCCAACCCCATTACGGACTCCAATGCCATTTTGGCTTCTTTTTTTTTTTCTTCAAAACGACAGCACTTTATTAATATGCTAATCCGGGTACAAAGGCCCTTGCAATCTGCTTGTGCTATCTCAATTCTCAAGCGGCCAAACTGGGAAGTCATACTTCCATTCAGCAGTCTTTTTCAAGTTTATAGCAAATTTAATGCCATTTTGGTTTCTCGGAAGAAAATTCGTGTTTACACTTCACAGGTGTTATCAGCATTCAAGACGGCCTCTAAGTCGTCAAATTCTAACTAAGATTTAATCAAGCCGGTGGGGACACGATTGAAATCCCATTTTATTGCCCGTTTCCGAATTTCCACCCGTCATACTCGCGCACTAGTCGTCTACTTGTCTAGGTCCTCTTGGTAAAAGGCAAAAAATGGGGAAAAAAGGGCCTTTTAGCTACTAGGATAGCCACCATGCCAAAGGGCCTGGTGGTCACTACCAAGGCTTGTAAAATCGGGATTCTACGTAGGATCGATTTTAGTTTCACAGGATCGGATCATAGGATCGTAAGATCCTACCAAAAGCTCCTAATTGCAATTAAAGGTTGCAATTCTTTGATAAATTACAAATATACCACAAATATTTTCATTTACTTGCAAAATGTATTTTCATTTACTTGCAAAATGGAGCTTCGTAATTCACAAATTTATAAAAAAATTGTAGGATCGTACGATCCTACACGATCCTAACGATCCTGCTACGATTCTACACGATCCTACATAGATTAATATGATTTGCGACTCTGAATACGATCCGGATCGATTTTGGTTATCCGGATCGTAGGATCGTACGATCTGGATCGCGATTTTGACAACTATGGTCACTACCAAGTATTTAAGTCTTGTTTGGATTGCATTTTTCTGGATTTTTTGTAGAAAAATTACTGTAACGATTTGATGTATGTGAGGTAAAAAGGTGATAGGAAAATGTGTTTACGGAAAACATAGTAATTTTTTTCACGGAAAATGGCTGTCCAAATCTGTTTGGTAACTAACTAGATTATAATATTGAAGTGAAATATCGCACAAAAATGTGTTTATATATATATATATTTTAAAAATTACCTTTATTTGTGTATTTGGAGAACAAGAAAAATAAGTGAGAGAGAGAGAGAGAGAGTAATGAAACAATTCAAAGATGGCATTTAAATATGTATATTTGTGTGTAAAAAAGTGTGTGTACATGCATGTGTGTCTCTATGTGTGTAAAACATAAAGAAAACAAACGTATACCGCATGCGAGAATAGTATAAAAGTGTTTTATGTGTGTGAGATATATAATATATGTAATCAATTTAGAAGATTCAGTGAAAAATTTTCACTTAAAATTTTGTACACGAATTGATCAGTAGTTAATACATTAATTGATAAAGCATTTTTATTGTCAAACACGTTAAATCCAAAAGCTCTGAATGAATTAATTTTCCTCGCGTAGAGTTATCAAATAGGCCCTTAGTCTCTCTGTCCAAAAGAGTCACTGAATTACTTAGAATGAATTCAATGTATCCAGGTGCAACCAAACACAGCAGTTCACTATACAAATCTTATGAAATGTAAATTTAGTCGAGTTCATCCGTTAGTTTTTTATTTCACTATTTATGTGATGCTATTGAGTGATGATTCATGTGCATTGATCCTGCAACTGTAAGCTAGGGCAGTTTCCCTGTGCAAATTGCATAATTATCCCTCTTAATTTTGCAACCAAAAAAAATGGAGGAGTCCATGAATTCGACATGTGCTGGTGCAGCCCTTCTAACCCAAAGACGACGTGACCCAGACGGACCTTGATTATTCTCGTGGCTACTGCCCAAATTAATTGTACCAAACGTCATCGTCGCTTCCGTCACGTGACATCAACGATGATGTACATTTAGTTGAAATTCATTTGTGGAGTAATTTCCTGTTTTTCATTATTGCTTGTAAAGCAACTTTTGGCATTCTTCTGTAATGGAAAAATCAACTTAACACAAAATTCATTCTTTCTTCTCGCCATTTGTTGTATCCGGGATGTTTCCCCTTACTCGTCAGTCGTCACCTTTGTAAAAGTCATATTGTAAAAAGGTTTGTCAAATAAGTGCTAATGAATACTCGTAAAAAAAAAAAAAAATCCTAAGAATATGAGAGTTCTTGTGTTATTTTTTTTTGAAAAAAAAAATATCAATAAAGTCTCTAAATGTATAGAAGCAATAATTTGAGTGTATTTTTAAATTAGATTTGTTTGGCCACTTATTAATACAGCTAAAATTTATTTAATCTATCATGTATGTACACATACTAACAATTATTATTCTCTCTTGCATCGCATTATATATTTTTCTATTTAATTTTACCTATCCTTCATTATATTTATTTATTTTATTTTAAATAATTTAAATTTTAAAAATTATGATACTATATTTTAACGAGTACCCGATAGGCACCCGTTAAATAGACCTTTTTAAATTTTAAAATCATATACTCCCTCCGTCCCACTTTGATAGTCCTGTATTTCTTTTTCATCTGTCCTAAATTGTAGTCCACTTTCCAATTGAAGAATATAGTTGTATTTTCATTTTTCTAAAATACCCTTATTCAATGTAAGTAGTTGTTACTATAAAACTACCCCATTTAATGAGAGTTGATTCTTTTTTTACCATCAATTCAAGTTCCCGTAAAGTTGTACCATATTTAATGTGAGGGTATTTTAGAAAAATAACAATCTAAATTTATTTTTTCAATAAAATTAACTACTTTTTTTTAAATTGTGCGAAAAAAAAGAATCAGAACTGTTGAAGTGGGACGGGGAGTACATATCCGAGTTGATGCTAAAGTATGATTGGCAGGTAGTGCAAACGTAGAGTTCTTGTGTTACTTTTTTTTGAAAAAAAAAATATCAATAAAGTCTCTAAATGTATAGAAGCAATAATTTGAGTGTATTTTTAAATTAGATTTGTTTGGCCACTTATTAATACAGCTAAAATTTATTTAATCTATCATGTATGTACACATACTAACAATTATTATTCTCTCTTGCATCGCATTATATATTTTTCTATTTAATTTTACCTATCCTTCATTATATTTATTTATTTTATTTTAAATAATTTAAATTTTAAAAATTATGATACTATATTTTAACGAGTACCCGATAGGCACCCGTTAAATAGACCTTTTTAAATTTTAAAATCATATACTCCCTCCGTCCCACTTTGATAGTCCTGTATTTCTTTTTCATCTGTCCTAAATTGTAGTCCACTTTCCAATTGAAGAATATAGTTGTATTTTCATTTTTCTAAAATACCCTTATTCAATGTAAGTAGTTGTTACTATAAAACTACCCCATTTAATGAGAGTTGATTCTTTTTTTACCATCAATTCAAGTTCCCGTAAAGTTGTACCATATTTAATGTGAGGGTATTTTAGAAAAATAACAATCTAAATTTATTTTTTCAATAAAATTAACTACTTTTTTTTAAATTGTGCGAAAAAAAAGAATCAGAACTGTTGAAGTGGGACGGGGAGTACATATCCGAGTTGATGCTAAAGTATGATTGGCAGGTAGTGCAAACGTAGAGTTCTTGTGTTACTTTTTTTTGAAAAAAAAAATATCAATAAAGTCTCTAAATGTATAGAAGCAATAATTTGAGTGTATTTTTAAATTAGATTTGTTTGGCCACTTATTAATACAGCTAAAATTTATTTAATCTATCATGTATGTACACATACTAACAATTATTATTCTCTCTTGCATCGCATTATATATTTTTCTATTTAATTTTACCTATCCTTCATTATATTTATTTATTTTATTTTAAATAATTTAAATTTTAAAAATTATGATACTATATTTTAACGAGTACCCGATAGGCACCCGTTAAATAGACCTTTTTAAATTTTAAAATCATATACTCCCTCCGTCCCACTTTGATAGTCCTGTATTTCTTTTTCATCTGTCCTAAATTGTAGTCCACTTTCCAATTGAAGAATATAGTTGTATTTTCATTTTTCTAAAATACCCTTATTCAATGTAAGTAGTTGTTACTATAAAACTACCCCATTTAATGAGAGTTGATTCTTTTTTTACCATCAATTCAAGTTCCCGTAAAGTTGTACCATATTTAATGTGAGGATATTTAGAAAAATAACAATCTAAATTTATTTTTTCAATAAAATTAACTACTTTTTTTTAAATTGTGCGAAAAAAAAGAATCAGAACTGTTGAAGTGGGACGGGGAGTACATATCCGAGTTGATGCTAAAGTATGATTGGCAGGTAGTGCAAACGTAGGGGAAGAAAAATTAGTGCTCATTTCCTGGTACGATGCTACCGCCAACCACTCATTTCCTGATCTAATTCATTCCAAAGCAAAACCACTGTACCCACCTTATAAAAGTTTGTCAAACTGCTAGTTAAAAACTGCCAAGCCATCAAACTAGCTAGAGATATTCTGAGTAACTACATAGTCATATATCCATATTCAACAATTCATATGATCATGCTTCGTTTTGAAATCATATGCAAAGATTTTTCAGTGTTTTTATGTTGCTTACTCTGCTTGCTGATCGGCTTCAGCAAGAGAGCAAATAGCGTGAATTTTCTTGCACCCTACTGCGAAAATGTCACCTATAGTCCAAACACTACCAACAGCCCCTTCAGAACCAACCTGAATTTCCTCCTTTCCACACTATCTTCAAATGCTTCAAGGAGTAACGGCTTCTACAATTCCACCGCTCTTGGCCATGGCAACGATCCCTCTAATACAATCTATGGCCTCTTTCTGTGTCGAGGCGACCTTAGCGTTGATGTCTGCCAACAATGCGTGGCCTCTGCTTCCAAGAGAATCATTCAGGAGTGCCCCAATCAGAAGGGTGCCATCGTTTGGTACGACGAGTGCTTGTTGCGGTATTCAAATCAGTACATCTTTTCCAGAGGGGATGCCCTCGTAGTACTCCGACTGTATAATGTACAGAATGTAACTGATGCAGCGCGATTCAACCCGTTATTGCAGAATTTGATGGATAAGATTCAGAACCGGGCTGCAAATGATCTTGCAGGGAAAAAGTTTGCTGTTGAGGAAGCCAATTTTTCTGCTTTCCAGACACTGTACACCCTGGCTCAGTGCACACCTGATCTTTCCACTGTGGACTGTGCTTCTTGCCTCAGTAATGCTATCTCAGTTCTTCCAATTTGCTGCCATAACGCTGTGGGAGGTAGGGTTCTTTATCCCAGCTGCAACATCAGGTATGAGCTCTACCGTTTCTACAACAATACCGCAGCACCTGCGCCAGCGCCTCCACCAAGTCCTCCGCCACCTCCCCTGCCTCCTGTTCCGACAACTTCAAGCAGTAAAGGTAAGCTCTGGAGCTCCTGAATCAGGAAGGTTCTTGGGTGGAACTTGTCAATACAGACTACGTCTCCAAGAACTTCCATAATGGATTTCAGTACTTGTATATCCTGAGTGATCATTGACTTTCAAGTATGCAAATATTTCATAATCTAATTTGCTGACAACCCAATCGTACAATTTAATTAAATCACATTAAAAAGAATAAAATACTCTCAAGTACAAGCATCAAGACTTACTTTGTTCTTTTAACTTCTTATTTGAAACAAGCACCGGACTCCCTAGATGCATGTTTAGTTTTTTTGAGAATGGACGAGGTCAGTCTGATTTGTTGGCTAGGAAGTCCAAGTTTTCAAAGATCAATCTGGCCAAACCATGGTTTTCCTTATTTTATTTTGGGGATTAAATTCCCTCCAAGATATCTCTGGATTATGTTGGGACAACTATATATACTCTTTTTCTGAAACAAGAATTTAGTGCGTGTTTTCAAAAGAGGGGAAGAGGGAGGGAGAGAGAGGGGGGAAGGGAGCTGAGTATGTATATTTTACGAGAGTTTTAAATTTATATGTCGTCGCTAGCATGCATCCCCACCCCCACCACCACACAGACACACGCGCACACACACACACACACAATAATAGCCCAATTTGATCTGCGCGGAAATAGGCAAAATAATGATAGGTAATCTGCCACAAACTTAAGATATATTAGATTCTTCCTTTTGCGATGCATCCTCTTTCAGAAGGCTTACAGGTTAATTCTTGATGTAAATTCTATGAACACTCCATTTTACATCTTTATTTATGTTGTTTGGACTGGGATCAAACGAGTTCATAGTTCACTAGTCATCCACAGATACAGATATTTATCAAACTGAAGATCTTCCGTTTCATAATACAGGCTCATCACGAACAATTATTGCCATTGTTGTTCCAGTGGCCGTTTCCATTTTGCTGCTCTTGGTAGGCTTCATTTTCTTAATAAGGAGATCAAGGAAGAGATATGATGCCATCGTGGAGGCAACGGGTAACTTACAGCAGTTAAAATGATTAGTAATTAAGAAGAAAGTATTTCAATCCTTCTGTGCTTCTGAATCTTTCTGACGTCTAACCATGGATTTCTCTGAAATTCAACACATTTATTCTGTAGATGCATCTCAATTCTCAACGCCTGAATCGCTGCAATATAGTCTGAGTTTAATTCAAGCCATCACAAACAACTTCTCTGCTGAGAACAAAATTGGTGAAGGTGGTTTTGGTCATGTCTATAAGGTACCTACAATGAGCTTAGATGGTTCCAAGAATGATATGTATCCACGTTATATAATGTAGTTCTAATCAACTCCTCCTTGCTGTATTTATTGACTAGGGAACTCTTCAAAATGGACAAGAGATAGCAGTGAAGAGATTGTCCAGAAGCTCAATGCAAGGTTTAGAAGAGTTTAAGAATGAAATTTTACTGGTTGCCAATCTCCAACACAGAAATCTAGTTCGATTGCTTGGGTTTTGCTTCGAAGGAGAAGAGAAGTTACTTGTCTATGAATTTGTTCCTAACAAAAGCCTTGACTACTTACTCTTTGGTAGGCCTTAGTTCAATAGCTACTTGTATTATTTTCATATTATTTTCTTGACTTCCAATCAAAGTCTAGAACTTCATACCTTAATATGGAAATATATGATCAATGTTGATCTTATAGCATTGACCCAGAATAAATAAGCCAAGTTGAATAGGAGTGTCAATTTAACCACAGTCCAATACTCTTAATATAACATGACGTCTTGACCACTGCCTGCATACATATGGTGTAGGACATTTTGAGGCATTACACTTCTTTTTTATGCGTTTTGGAACACATATGTATGAATTTGTTCTCTTACACTTCTTCTCTTAAGTGTAGGTATGAATTTGTTCCTAACAAAAGCCTTGACTACTTCCTCTTTGGTAGGCCTTAGTTCAATAGCTACTTGTATTATTTTTATATTATTTTCTTGACTTCCAATCAAAGTCTAGAACTTCATACCTTAATATGGAAATATATGATCAATGTTGATCTTATAGCATTGACCCAGAATAAATAAGCCAAGTTGAATAGGAGTGTCAATTTAACCACAGTCCAATACTCTTAATATAACATGACGTCTTGACCACTGCCTGCATACATATGGTGTAGGACATTTTGAGGCATTACACTTCTTTTTTATGCGTTTTGGAACACTTCCGTTTTTCTTTGGTATGGGTATTCCGTTTCTGGCTGTTTATGCATGCTAATCGCAACACTGACCTGAAACATTATTTTCAATTATCATGAAGATCCTGAAAAGCAACACATGCTGGATTGGTCCAGACGCTATAAGATCATAGCAGGAATAGCAAGAGGACTTCTTTATCTTCATGAAGATTCTCGGCTTAGGATTATACACCGCGATCTTAAAGCCAGTAATATATTACTGGACAGAGATATGAATCCAAAGATTGCGGATTTTGGCATGGCAAGGCTTTTTTGTGCTGATCAGTCTGCGGCTACCACAAAAACAATTGCCGGAACATAGTAAGTTCTGAAATTTTGCACAATTTTGATGAAAGTGTGGAACACATCCAATGTTCCTAATCCTTTTTAGAAGCACAAATCATCTGCTTGAAATAGCCAAAAAAAGGATTTTAACTGACAGGTCTTCTTTAACTGCTGCCTGGATATATGTTAGTTATCCGCGAAGTAATATTCTTTCTCGAAATTGATTATGAAAGGCCTGACAGCTCTTCAATTATGTTGCTGCAATTAAGCATACGAGGTTTTTGTAACACTAACACATTAGTACTGCTAATACTACTCCACTGTCCATATATTTGCAAGATTTGCACTTTCTAATATATTTGTAACATGTCTACCAATTGGCTTTGGTTGTAGTGGCTATATGTCTCCTGAATATGCAATGCATGGCCATTTCTCAACAAAGTCAGACGTGTTTAGTTTTGGTGTTCTGGTTCTGGAAATTGTAACTGGCAAGAAAAATAGCAGCTTCTACCAGTCAGATGGTGCACAAGATCTTCTAAGCCATGTGAGTGCATATTATCAAACCTGTTATGATTCTTTTTTTAACCCCCTCTAAATTCCAAAGAGTCTATGATATCCATTTGCTATAAATGTTGCAGTGTTGGAAAAATTGGAGGGATGGGACGCCATTAGCATTGCTGGATCCAATTCTTGGAAACTCCTCTGCCAGAAACGAAGTGATTCAGAGCATCCATATTGGCTTACTATGTGTTCAAGAAGATGTTGATGAGAGGCCTAACATGGCCTCGGTGGTTCTTATGCTCAGCAGTCGTTCTGCCACCCTGCCCACTCCAGATCGACCTGCATTTTTTGCTCGCAGTAAAACAGAGAGCTTTCCGAGAGAGTTTCAGTTTGATGCATCCACATCCAACTCAATGCCAGCTTCAGTCAATGAAACAACCGTTACGGAATTATATCCAAGATAGAGCAAGTCATTGGGCATTTCTCGTTTCAAGATTGTAAAAGTTGTGTACGAGTAAAAATTTCAAGACGGAACATATGTTGTAATTTCTCCATGTACTTTAGTTGTTAAATTTTAGTAACAATATGCTGCTAAAAAGAATAAATCAAGTATTTCGGGGATCGAGGAACTCAGCAATGAGGGGGCTAATAACTAATTCCTGGTGTTGGCACTTAAGAGTGGAGACTGGCTATTCTGAATTTTCGAGATGGGGTTGAATCAGGGGAGCTACATCGAAGAAAAGGTGAAGACAAAGCTATTCTTGTCATCGGAATGCTCCCTCCAATCACTTCCCGCTCAGAAGTCCAAGACTCCAAAGCCAACTGCCCATCCTTTCGCCTAGTTCTGGTCTTCTCTACCAAACTTCCCACCATCATTCCAAAAGCTTCATCCTTCTTCTCCTGCTTTACCAAAATTCAATCCCGAATTAGAGACCACAGAGATTCAAATATGGAGCATAATCAATTCTCATTATGGGGATAGAGAGGTACGGCATGGCCAAATTGCATGCATTGAAATCTAATGAAAAGATATTTTGACCAAAAATTGAGGAAGTCGATTGTTGCATGGCTTGACGGCCAAGAGCTCCTGGTTTGCCTAGAAAACTGACAAAAAATATCCTTAAAAGTAACACTCACTAAAGATGTTGCGGTTGTCGGATTCATTTTAACAAGACCATTCGTCTTAATTTGCTCATGGTCTGCTAATGTATGAGTTTTACATGAAAATAAAATATAAAATACATATGATTATTCAAAATGTAATCAATTTTAAAACATACATCGCTACTTGAATATAAATGAATTATTGCATCGTGTACAACTTAATCATTCATAATGCTTGTCCTTTTTTTTTTTTTTTTAAAGAAACTACCCTTTAAATATTAGTTTTTTTTTCTTTTTCTTGCAACTCAATTATCTCATTAAAAGCTGGGAAAGAGCCTTTAAATTTCACAACAAAATCTTAGTCTAGTATATTATGTGACATATAATTCTTGAATTTTTTATGCAAATAATTAATGCAAATGGTTTCGGCTGCATTTATTACTACGAATCAGAATAGACTTTCAAGGCCACAAGTCGCATATGCGAGTACTAACATATTATCTCTCGCCGCAACTTCATATCAATAATGAGAATTGAATACATGACTTTTTGAGGGGAAAAAATCCATTTATTCTAATTGGATCGACACGCGGCGACATATAAAATACTGAATAGAATAAAAATATTTAGGTTCGAATCTATTAATCAAATGAAAAGGTTTGGTCACTTGTTGAGGATACTGCAATTCCAGATTTGGTGCAAAATCACATGGGATGTTAAGCTAATAATAATCAAATACTAAGATATAAGTCTGTGCACCAGTTATGTGCTCGTACAAATTTTAAATTTCTCCAAATTTAATATTTATAGCAGCTATTTTTACAACATGAATATGAGAAGTAATGTATATAGATACCACTACATGTATGTTTACTTTAAACATTAGTTCAACTGATGAGACATACACAAAATTTGGTTTTTCCTTCCACGCTATGAATAACGTCCTTCTTCTTCTCCAAAATGTATAATTACCTTTAGGTATACGAAGTCTTTCTTAATTGGACTTTTAATTAAACGTGTAAGGTTTTATCATTGTGTTCTAGACTTGCTATTAGCTTTTAGCATTCGAATTTTGCATGTGTGGATTACTAATTAGAATAAGAAAGATATGGTGATTATGCTTTCTTTTTCTTTCTCTCTTTCTTTGTTTGGATAGGTAAGGTGCTAGTGTAGTTTAATTGTCTACTTAGTGAAAGACAATTCATTTGCTCCAAACTCAGGATGAAAAAGAAGTTTGGTAATTTTCAATTAGAAAAATTTTCTTCTTCGTAATAAATAGAATAAAATTTTCAAATATGTTAATAAACCAACTTTAATCAAGCAGTGATGAACTTTTACTTGTTTTAAGAAGGCTTTAATTTTCTAAAGTAAAACTCAAAAATGGCATTTTTGTTTGTTGTACTTAATTGAGGAGTTAATCTGAAATAAATTTAGACAGAGTCAAGACAAAAGGCAGATTTCCATTACAATAGGGATAGATTAGAAATTTGAGTTACAAGTTGTAAATGTGGGATCCAATATTTATGTTGGGTAACCGGATTGTTATGGAACGAAACTAGACATCTCGTTTTGTGAGTTTTGCATACATAATATTTTCGAACTGAAGAGCTTTCTTTTGAATAATTCAGGAACAGATGAAGGCTCACGAATAATTACCACCATTGTTGTTCCAGTGGCCGTTTCCTTCTTGCTGTTTCTGGTAGCCTTCTTTATCTTTAATAAGAAGATCAAGGAAGAGAAATGAGGCAACTGGTAAATTACAGCAGTCAAAAATTGTATTATTACATAGGGAAGCAAATATTTTAATCCTTTTTGTGCTTCAGAATCTTTCAAATGCCTGCCCATGTAATCCATGAAAATTAACAAATTTATTCTGCCGATGGATCTCAAGTCTTAACGCCTGAATGGCTGCAAGATAATCTGAGTTCAGTTCAAGCCGCCACGACTAACTTCTCTGCTGACGACAAAATTGGTGAAGGTGGCTTTGGTCATGTATATGAGGTACCTATATAAATTATACGTGTCAAAATGGGTAATTTGGGCGGGTTTGGATTGGTTAAAATAGGTAATGGGTCTAAGTGAGTCAATCTATTTATACCCATTTAATTAGATAGGTATAAATGAGTAAGTCAAAAAATGAATTGGTTAATCCAATTACCCATTTATAACCCATTTATTATAACTTTTTGTAAACTCATTTAAATTCATTTTTGCAAACTAAGTTATCAATTTATACTATCCTTTGCACCCATCATTAGTTTTAAATACTTATTTATAATGCTCAATAAGTCTAATTACCAATTTTTTTCCATCTGTACTTTATGTTGCAAAATTACATACTATTTAATAATTGAACAATAAGAATATAAAATTTTGAACTAAGTACTATAAAATTAACATAAAAATTTAATTCAAAAATTTTGAACCCCTAGCATTTTTCTTGTGTGTAAATTTAAATTTTCATTTTGAAAAGATAGGAAAAGAGGTTAAAACTTGTCATACATTGGTAATATTGAAAATTGGGCAAGTTGACAAACTAAGAGAAAATAAAAATAATAAGAAATTTTTCCTACACTGATAGTGTATACACTTTCAGTGTTAGATGAATGACAACTATGCAAAATTTAAATTTGAAATTCAACTTTTGCACACATGTCATGAATCCAATGGTGATAGTGTATACACTGTCAGTGTATATAAGATTTACTCTAAGATAAAACCAACAAATAATAATGAAAATTAAAAAAAAGTAGTTAATATCATGACAAATGAAGAATTTGAAAAAAAAAAAAAATGGATGGGAGAAGAGATGAGACTTAGGGGAGGACAATTCTAAATAGGTTAATTGGGTTTGATGGGTTACCAAATAATACCTATTTATTAAATAGATATTATTGGATAATCCATTTATACCTATATGCAAAAACTTAAAATATCCATATCCATCTATTCATGGGCAGATATGAGTAAATTTAGTTAAATACTCATGAACAGGGATCTCTTCCAAATTTAGTTAGATACTCATGACCAGGGATCTCGTGTGATTTAGCACTTTTTCATAAAACTCTTATGTGATTTCAAAATCTACGCATTACCCCTTCACAATTTATACTGAAGTGTCAAAATGATAAAAATTATTCAAATGTCGACATTATCTTCCTTTAGAAACTAACATAACTGAAGTGGCAAAATTTTATAAATTTAGTATGGATTTTCATTTTAACACCCTATAGTTTAACGCTTTTCAACACAACACTCTTATGATTTTTAAAATCTATACATAATCTCTATAGTCAACAAATAATTTCAAACCAACTACCATCAATTTTTGATACTTAAAATCCAAATTGTGAGGGAATTAAGTTCAGCTTTTAAAATCATAAAAGGGTTACATTAAAAAGTGCTAAATCGTACGAGGATCTTGTATAATTTATCTTAAAAAATATGAGGTTTTTTCCATAGCTAATACGATATTAGTAAAAGCTTATAATACTGCACATATTCGTAACATTGGCAATTTTTTACATTTGTCAACCAATTGGCTTTGATTGTAGTGGCTATATGTCTCCTGAATATGCCATGCATGGCCATTTCTCAGCGAAGTCAGACGTGTTTAGTTTTGGTGCTCTAGTTTTGGGAATTGTAACTGGCAAGAAAAACAGTAGCTTCTACCAATCAGATGGTGCACATGATCTCCCAAGCTATGTGAGTGCAAATTAACAACCTGATATGATTTTGTTTGCCCTCTAAATTCGAAAGTTGTCCTGCGTGAAATATATCAAGAGTCTATGACATCCATTGCTATAATTGTATAGTTATAATGATTAAACCATTGGTGCACAAAATGTGCAATTATTTCGTATAAATTTATAAATTTAAATATGGACAGGGTTTAAACATTACGCTATAATATTTTCGCTTGATAATAGTAAATGGGCAGGCATTATTCGGGCTGAGACTAGCTTGATCCAAGGCCGGTTCATATTTTAATTGCTATCTCAATTTTTTAGATCCTGTGGTTTGACCAGAGCAATTAGATATTTCATGGAAGGGACAACAGTCACGGCAGCCAAGATTACTTGTAATAATCTACAATGAAATCGGATTAGCATACCAGTCTCATCATCAACTTCCACGATAATTAATCTGCAGCTTTTTTTGGTTGACTAAGTACTTCATTCCTTTGCCACAATCTAGAAGTAAAAATAAGAACTCAATAAATAATTGCGCTTATTTGGCTGGCTTGAAATGGTCTTTGATACTTATAATACTTATCAACAGAGTCAATAATCTGGTAATCATATGCAACTAGTCTAATAGCAACGGTTTGTTTCGCATAAGTTGAGAAAAAAAAAAAAAGCTTAGCCAAGAACTTGAACATGATGAGCAAGCACAATTTCTTGATCAATAAAGTAGTACAATCATGTCTTTTGTTGTGGTGCTGCGGCAGCTTGCGCACACATGCGGCTGCGGCGGATGGCCCTAGCAGTCTAATTCGCGGCTGCCAAGGTACCAATCTCTCGGACGTCAACCCCTATCGACAAAACCTCAACCAGTTCCTAGTTTCAGCCGCTGCTGCTTCTCGCACCCAGGACTTCAATACCTCGGCCACCGGCAGTGACCCATCTGATACAGTCTACGGCTTATTCATGTGCCGGGGTGATGTCAGCAGCGATGTCTGCGCCAACTGTGTCTCGACGGCTTCCACGGATTTCCTTAATTATTGCAGTCAGATGGTTGGGTATGGTTGGTACGATAACTGCCTCTTACGTTACTCGAACCAATCATTCTTCTCTGTTTTCTCCCAAGCGGATGCTGCCGTGGCTTCCTGTGCGTGGAACACGATGAATGTTAGTTCTGACGAGGCCGACAAGTTCAACCAGGTTTTGGGAAGTAGCATAAATGAGGTTGCGGATGGAGCTGCCAATGATACTCGACCCCTGCAGAAATTTGCTGTCCGACTCGGGGGAGCCGAGTTTTCGAGCTCCAACAGTGTGTACCCGCTAGCCCAGTGCATACCTGAACTTTCCGGGACAGACTGCAGGAGATGCCTGAGTGATGCTATTTCGCTGCTGCCCAGATGCTGCGCCAATAGCCGAGGATGTAGAGTTGCCTTTCCTAGCTGCATGATTTGGTATGAGCTCTTCCAGTTTTACAACATTGCATCCCCATCAAGTGGTAAAGGTAAATTCAAGCCCCTCAGCCTAGCTACACCCCTTTTTTTTTTTTTTTAAAAAAAAAATATATAGTAGTGACGCACTTAATTAGGTAATCCATCATAATCAACTATGGCAAATTAGGTTGGTAGATTGTTAGATAAAGTTGTTGAGTAAATAGTGATGCCCGGTACACTCCAACTATTTTTTTTTTAAACCTTAATTAAAAGTCAAGATTTTTAACCTTTGTGGGTCCAACTATTTTTTCAGTCAAAATAATTAAAATGCTAGAGTACATACTTCGTCGAATCGGCGAGGAGGACATTTCTGTCTAGTTTAATCCTATGTTCTTCTCTTGATTCAGGCAAAAAAGGAATATCAAAACAAGCAGCTATTGGAATTGCTTTTTCAACCATTTTCTGTGTGTTGCTGTTTGTGGTGCTCGCTGTTTTCCTCCTCAAGAGAAGATCAAGAAAGCGACGTGATGCCGAAATACAAGAGGCATATGGTAAAACTATAAGGATTGCAATGCACCAGAACAAAACATATAACTATCTTTGATTTATTTGCTTTTTTTAAAGAAATTTTTTGCCCTTAAACATTGGATTAAATAAGTAAAATTCAGTCATTTTTATGTTTTCTGTGTAGACGGAGATGAAAGCTTACAAATTGATCCCGAATCACTGCAGTACAGTTTAAGTGCAATTCGAATTGCCACAGACGATTTTTCAGTTGATAACAAAATCGGCCAAGGTGGATTTGGTCCTGTGTACAAGGTACGCGTACATCAGTATGTGCAATAGGTGCTTTGAAGAAAAACATACACACTTCACGTATAAACATTCCCTCAAACGGACGTATAAGTGATAATAACGTTTCCAATCAACTCCTAAATTTCTGCTGCTCATATAATCTCACAGGGTAAACTACCAGATGGACAAGACATAGCTGTGAAGAGACTATCTAGAAGATCAGGGCAAGGTGCACAAGAATTTAAAAACGAAATTGCAGTAGTTGCCAAGCTTCAGCATAGAAATCTGGTTCGACTTCTGGGATTTTGCTTGGAAGCAGGGGAAAAGTTACTCATCTACGAATTTGTTCCAAATAAAAGCCTTGACTACTTCCTATTTGGTAGGTTCTTCCTCAAATGCTTTTCCTCTTTTCTGTTGTTCTTTTTTCGTCTAATTTCCCGATTATGATTAAGCATTGAGAAATGCACTCTAGATCTGTTTGCATAATGACATTTTGCAAAATATTCCACAAAATATTCTTTACACACACTTGCTTTTTGGATTAATCTCAGCTGGAATTTAAACTTCAAATTCTGCATATGTAGCATGTATCTAAATCCATTAGTGTAAACATTGTTAGTGTAAAAAAGTTTATATCTCAACGAAGGTCAATGAGCATTTTATTCTACATCTTTGTCCTGTGTATAGCTTGACTTCGTGGTTCCTAAAACTGAGACGGAATATTTTCTTTGATGTCATTCTAAAGATCCAGAAAAGCAACAATTGTTGGACTGGTCAAAACGTTACAAGATCATTACAGGAATAGCAAGAGGACTTCTTTATCTTCATGAAGATTCACGTCTTAGAATTGTTCATCGTGACCTTAAAGCTGGCAATATATTACTAGATGAAAGGATGAATCCAAAGATAGCAGATTTTGGCATGGCAAAAATTTGTGGAGTCGATGAATTTGAAGGAAACACAAATAGAATCGCCGGGACGATGTAAGTTCTGCATGCATCCAAACGATCAATCTCTACTAATGGTGATTTGTGTTGTAAACCTATATACTGTCCCGACTGATAGCACTAGAATATCATAGGTTAGGTTACAAATTCCACTTATGGTGAAGATAGCCCTCCGGATTTTAATTTGATTACCCACGAGGGTTTTTTTTTTTTTTTTGAAATACACAAAAACAACATGATATGCACTACATATGCTTCTCCTCGAACATATTACATTGTCTTCTCATCCTGAATAATCATGCTAACTAGTGCGACTTGCAGTGGTTACATGGCTCCTGAATACACTACGACCGGGCAGTTCTCGGTCAAGTCAGATGTTTTTAGTTTTGGGGTCGTAATTTTGGAAATTATTGCTGGCAAGAAGAACAGCAGCTTCTACCTATCAGAGGATTCTCGAGACCTTTTGAGCTATGTGAGTGCACACAACAAATCTTAGCACCACTTCTACGATTCCTTCTCTTACGGTTTTTGTACCTGCAAATCTTTGCATGATGTACTAGTCCAACTGGGTTCATACTTACAGGTGTCACTTGACTAATATTTGCCGTTTACTAATTGTGAACTCGATACTTTGGATTGATTTAAAACAGGCTTGGGAACAATGGAGACATGGCACGCCATTGGCCATGTTGGATCCAACAATTGTAGACTCTTGTGTCGAAATTGAGGTCCTAAAATGCATCCAAATTGGATTGCTATGCGTTGAAGAAGGTGCTGATAGAAGACCTATGATGTCTTCCGTGGTTTACATGCTCAGTGGCGACTCTGTTACCCTTCCTGATCCGCATCTTCCACTAATTTCCCGGCGTGAAAGAACAGAGAGCATTCCTGAAGAGCTAGAATCAGATCGATCTGATACCAAGTTTTTGTTTGGCTCCATGACTGATTCATCATCATCTGCAGTTTAGGTTTTTGTGTTTTTTAGCACAAAAGTTTAGGACTGATGACATTTTTAATTTTTTTCATTGGTTGAGCGATGTATGTGCATTGAGGTCACGGCCCATTAACCACACAATTCTTTCTTCAGTAAAAGCTTTTAGCTTTTTTTTTTTTTTTTTTGATGAAAATTGTAAATTCTCTGATGTGGTCAAGTATTTTCAAATGTTTATTGCCTCCTATAAGCCTAAATACAAGCCAGATGTGAAATTAAATTTGAGCAGATACAATACAAGGTAACATGTATCGGGACCGGTTAATTAAATAGTTTTTATACTGTTACTGTAAAAGAGATAATTTTCGAATTCATTCGACATCTTTGATTAAAGACAGAGATACCTTATTTTTCACACTGAGCATTGAGTACATCTTCCGAGGATGTTGGAAGGGGCAAGAGAAGGTACCCAACAGGCAACAGGGCATATATATGGAAGGGGAGGGAAGGGTACTGCAATTCTTCTCTGCTTCCCAGGCTAGATCTCCTGTTATTCTCCCATGCGTAGCTTAATTGATGGATTTACGTGGTCTTCTTCTTTTTTTTTATTCTGTTTTTAATGAAGTTGGAATAATTCAGTGGGCTATCTCCATCTCTGCAACTTATATTTTTCTTGTCATTATTATGAGATCTTTGCATGTTTTAGCTTGAGGAGCAGTGGTGGAGGCATTGTTTCTATAATGTGGTATACTACATTGTAGAATTTCCCGCTGAATTTGTGACAAAACTTTGCTTTGACTCACATGATTGCAGTATAACTTGCTATGTTTCATCGTGGGAAACTCTCTTCCATTCTGGAGCATATAATTTGAGTTTATAGCTTAGGAATGCAGTATATCCATATGTGGATTGGGACGCATTAGTGCACTTTAGCAAATGACTTTAGGTATTTGTTGGATGAACTTTGAAAGCTTTGGCACTGAAACTTTGGCCCTGGTTATTCTTTGCCTTTCAGATATCTTAACCATCAGTGGAAAGTAATTTTCTATAAAAGTTAAGCTTTTTTAATAATTTTTTACTTCCCATCCATCTCCACACCCTTTTCACCCCATAGGATCCGAACCCTGAAATGGCACCGGAAGAGACTCTAAGATCCCTCCCTTGATCAATTGAAGCGACCCCAGTGATTAATTTTGTATAAAAGTTTGATACATTGTAATCATATATCTTTTTTCTTGTTATGTTGCAATAAGTTAATTTTGACTTATCCCCTTTTAAAGAGTAGAAAATTTTTTGTTATGCTTGGAAGTTAACTTTGATATATTTCTTTTTAAAATAAAAAATTTTTAGAAAAAAAGAAGTATGAAAACATTTGTGGCATGTAAGAAACATGTTTATCAAAAATCCTCAGATAAAACAAAAAGAAAAATATTTGCTTGAAATCCATTCCTGGACATAAGGAAACCAAACAACCAATTTTATAATGACATTCATTAAATCAAACATATTAGTGGAAATTTCCAAAAAATTTCATACTCCTATTGGGGTTAATGAGCTCATCGTGATTGCAATGGGTGAAAAGGTTGTTTGCCAGACCACTTTTTAATGTTTACAGCCGAACGAACTAAATCCATCTGTTTCACTTCTCTCGGAAGGGACTTTAGAGTGGCCCAAATTGGTCCAACGCGCTTTCATGCCCCTTTATGCAACCAGTGGTCCGGATAGACTTTGGGCCCAAAGGGAGCTTACTCCAACGGTCATTCATCCAAGTTTTGTATTAATTAATGGGTTAATTCCACTTTGTCCCCCTAAACTTTGGTCGATAATCCATTTCAGTCCCTCAATTTTAAAATGAGACACTTAAGTTCCTAAATTTATAAATACCTCCCAATTAAGAAAAATTGTTGACGGAATTTGAATGCCGTTGATGGGAAGAGAGTGGTAAACACCAACCTTTGACCAAGGGCAACAATGAAAACCCCATCTGGCCTTCTCCAATATTCACAAACCCCTTTTTCTTCATCTTCATAATCAACAATCTCTCCGTCCAATATGGCTTCTAACCCCAGTTCTCTCCTCGGCCCACCAGAGATTTACGACTACCTCTCACCACATTTCCCCCGCCTTCCTCCTCCTCCGCCAAATCCGACCCCTTCATGGACCTTATGGCCACCAACTTTAACACCCTCACCACCCTCCCCAACAGCCCCCCTATGGCCTTCGCCAAAAACAACTCGGTAACCTTTCTTTCCAGCGACAACGCTTGTTTGGATTTTTTCTTTCACGTGGTTCCCAATACCCCGCTAGAGTCCCTCACCCAACGCCATCAACCCGCCTGGGATTTCGATCCCCTGGCGACCCTTAAGCTGATTTGCAACCTCCGCGGCGTCCGCGGCACTGGAATGATGGCGGCTTTAAATAATGGCGACGGTGGCGAAGTTGTTGAATAAGAATCAAGCCGACGACGGCATCAAATATCTGTTGAGTTATTTAGTCACTTGGGGTCAATAGGTTTCTGCGATTAGCTCAATGTTTGGGGTGGAAACTCTCCAAGCCAATGGATTTTCTGAACAAAATTTTAATATTTATCCCTTTACGACTCTCTTAGTTCCTCTTGAGAACTCGCCATCCAGTTCCTAAACTGTGGAGCCGCCTCCACCACGGTCGCAGCAGTCACCGCCAAGGGCAAACAAAAGAAGAAGTGTCTGGATTGGAAGCAGAGATTACAGATTGGCTTGGATGTGGCCATGGGGCTTAATTATCTTCATAGCTACACTTCCCCTCCCCACGTGCACAAAAATCTAAAAAGCAGCAATGTTCTTGTTGATGCTGATTTCAGGGCGAAGATCAGTAATTTTGGGCCAGCAAGATCAGCAGATGGGCAAGGAGGCCAGTTTGCCTTGACTAGGCACATTATTGGGACGAAAGGTTACATGGCTCCTGAGTATTTGGAGAATGGTCTGGTATCCACAATGCTTGATGTTTATTCATTTGGGGTTCTCCTGCTAGAGATTTTCATTGGCAAAGAAGTCGCTGTCTTGTATGAAGCTGTGAATGTGAACTTGGCAGAGATTCTGAGCCCTGTGCTTGACGAGAAAGACGGGATCGAGAACTTGAGCCAGATCATGGATTCTTCTCTCGAAGGAAATTATCCTTCTGAACTTGCAATTTTGCTTATCAGATTGATTGCTAGTTGCTTAAAGAAACATCCATCTGCCCGCCCAACCATGCATGAGATTGTCCAGACTCTGTCCACATCCGTCACTGCTACAACATCTTGGCATTCCAAAGAAAGTGCCTAAAGCATATGCCTTCGGATAGATGAGTTGTTTTGGAGTTTTGTAGCTTCATCTTTTTGTCTATTTTTGGAGGATAATGGAGGATTGAACCCAGAGGCCGTCATGGAGGCTGCAATTTCTGGTGAGGAGTATAAAAAGCTAGTGGTGCTGGATTGAGATGGGCTGCTATGGAAAATATTTTAGTATTAAATAGCAGTAGTTACTTTTTCGACATGTATGTGTACAAATTTTCAGTAACAACATTCCCCAATCTTCATTAATGGAACATGTTTGCCACGCTCTTTGACCACCAACAGCAATCAGGATTCTATCAACAATTTTTCTTAATTGGGAGGTATTTATAAGTTTAGGGACTTAAGTGTCCCATTTTGAAGTTGAGGGACTGAAGTGAGTTATCGGCCAAAGTTTGGAGGGACAAAGTGGAATTAACCCTTAATTAATTCACAAAACCTGCCCAAGGTCCTTGACTATTAGCTGTTATGCGATCATTCCAATACTTTTTTTTTTTTTTCTTTTTTTAACTTAGGGTATCCCAACCTTTCTTTGAATCAGGCTTGGGAGCAATGGAGACACGGCACGCCATTGGCCTTGTTGGATCCAACAGTTCGAGACTCGTGTGTAGCAAATGATGTCCTAAATCGGATTGCTATGCGTTGAAGAAGATGCTGACAGAAGACCTATGATGTCTTCCGTGGTTTACATGGTCAGTGGTGACTCTGTTACCCATCCAACTCCGCAATTTCCGGTGGTTTCCAGGCGTACGAAATCAGGGAGCATTCCTGAGGAGCTTGAATCGGATCGATATGATATGATACCAAGTTACTATTTGGGTCCATGACTGACTCATCCTCATCTGTACGTACATTAGGGTTGGAGGTTTATAGGACAGATGACATTTTTCAATCCCGCTATGCATGCAGTCATGAGGTAGACCATTGAGCTCACAATACGTTCTTAAGAAAATTGTTTAGCATTTTTTTTTTTGATGAAAATTGTAAATTCTTTGATGTTGTCAAGTACTTTCAAATGTTTGTTGCTTCCATCGAGTTTGAAAACAAACCAGACGTGAAATTAAATTTGAATAAGTTATTAGGTAACATGTATCTAGGCCCATTAATTCAAAAAAAAAAAAAAAAAATCTTTCTACTACTACTGTGAAAGAGTAATTCTTAAAATAATTCATTCTACATCTTTGATTAAAGATAGAGAAACCTCATTTTTCAGATTGAGAACTGAGTATATCACTTACGGAACCCTTCGGAGGATTTTGGGAAAGGGCACCGTTGGAAGCATCTAGTGGGCTGTTGCCCATCTTTACTTACTGCAAACTTACTATTGGACACATATAATAAGTTTACACACGAAATGTCTCAGAAGGGGGAGAAAAAAGGGAAAAAAAAAAAAAAAGGAAGAAGTGCTCGATTAAAGAATGCCAGTTAGTAATTTTTTACAAATTCCACAGTTGAGGAAGGCTGGCTAGATCTTAAAGAAATTGACTCGTATTTTATGTCGTTGTCAGCTACTGTGTTTTGGTCCTTCTGGATCCTATCATATGCGCAATCTAGCAATTTAACGAGTACACGAAGCTGATTCTATCATTTTAACCACCATCTGAAAGCTACTATCAATTTCTCTCATGTAACACAAACTAAGTTGCAGCTTGCCATTTTTATTAGGGAGGCAAACATGTAGATAGAATCTGTTATATATATATATATATACACTTTCCTGTTTCTTCTTTTTGCTTAATTGTCTACTTCTAAATATTTAATCTTCCATCGAAGCAAGAAGTTCTGAACTAAGTCAATTTGTTTATCAACAAGGGCATTTGTGACAGAAGATGATGATGAAACAATGACTGTAGTAAGGTCTATAAAACATAATGAGGAAGTTTTACATTAAGTAATGGTGGATCGTGCGTTGACATAGCTACTTGTTTTTCTTCTTCTCTTTTCTTGCCATTTCAAGGAAAAATAGTTAAAAATATAACTTGGCCTCTATCTGTTCAAATTTTTGACAATAATCATATCTAAAAGCTTCGAATCAAGGTACATGAATAGCAAAGTTAATTAGCTAGTAATGTTCATTCTACACACACCTTTATTGCCTTCTACAGCTACAAGTCTGGATACAAGTGGGAGAGGTATGGATTGGGTGATTTGAAGGAGAAAGTGTAAGCGAGAAAAATTTCAAATACGACTTCTCTCAATTATATTAAAAAAAAAAATTTAAAAAAAGTTTGAATACGAGCCAATGTGCAAAAAAGAGAATTTTAGATTCAAACCAATATGATATAACATGTATTAAAACCCTTTAATTAAAAAAAATTCATTAATCTTTCTTACTCTAATAGTGTATAAATTTTAATTACATAAATCTTTTATTTGCGCATGTAGCATACATGTAAAATTATGTGTAAAAAATTACTATATTGATAGTGTATGAAAAATTAATTAATCTTTAAAAAAATTACAATACTAATGTGAAAGAGACGATTCTTAAATTTATTCTACATCTTTGGTTAAGGAATAAAACAAAAAAGAGAAAATCAAACACGTGGTACCTAAGAGGGCATATATTCGGGAAAGGGTTATGAATCAACCTTGGCAAGGCACCGCAATCCTAGCCTAGGCCTCCTTTTATTCTGCCGTCCGTTCAATTGGTTGGCTTATGTCATGTATAATCGATTTTTTTTTTTTTACTTTTTATTTTTTATGAAAACATTTAGTGGGCTGTAACCCATCTTTGAAATTTGTTAACGCAACTTAACCAGTAGATATTAATCAAATAACTGTAAGATTTTTAATTTGATTTTCAAATCCTCTTCTTTCCTCCTTCCTTTTAATATTTTGGAGTCTCAATTAGACAAAAATTTTTCTCTTTTTGGGTGTGCATATGTGTTTTTCAATTTTTATTTTGAGAGGTAGGTCCCATCTTTGCCATCAACTTCCCGTTTTCTTTTTTGACTTCAATTGTTCTTCATTTGGTAGGTCACCATAAAGCAATGACTATGTAAATATGGTACTCATTACTTTTTCTTTTTTTTTTTTACTAAGAATTTAAGAAATGAGAAAGAGGAGAATTTATTTATTCTTAACTTCAATTGTTCTTTATTTGGTAGGACAGCATAATGCAATGACTATATAAAAGTAGTACTCATTACTTTTTTTTTTGGGTTACTTCAATTGTCTTTATTTATTAGGTCAGCGTAATGCAATGATTATATATATATATATATATATATATATATAGTACTCATTACTTTTTTTGGGTTTTTGGAATTTGTAAAATGGGAATTTAAATCTAGAAGTTCTAAATTGTGAAATTTTAATTTTAACCATTAAACCACAAGGTCTCCTCCACTAATGCTGATTACTTCCTAGTGATGTTACACATAATAAGTTAACTAAAGAAATGTCTGAAAGGAAAAATAAAAGGAAGAATGTGTTCGGTAAAAGAAGGCCAGTTAGAAATTCACCCTCATTTTGACCTTTTCATTGGTATAAAAGATGTCAAAATGGTATAAATTTGTCATGACAACAAAAAAAAAAAAGAAAAAATTAAGGGGGAAAATGAAAAGTCCATCTTAATATAGCCAGCTATGGAAACCTCCTACTAGAAGGAGCGTCAAAATAAGCAAGAGACCGACTGATACGAACATCTCCCATGTACACAAATGAAGTTGCAGCTTGCCAGTTTACCTGGGAATGATTCAACTATTTCAACTAGTAAATGATTCAACTATTTCAACTAGTAAATGATCCTATAGACGTGCTTGACCAAATACTCACTCCGATTGTTAATGCCATACCAACATACGAGCTTTCAGCCCTTCATAGCACAGACAATTCAACATTGCTCGGAAAGTTGAATGGTTAATATATTGCCAAATTCTTCGCAGCTGGGGTAGTATGTTATCTAACACTCCCCACTACTTCAACTCCAGCAGTTCACAATTATGCTGTATAAGTTCAAAACCTGAATACACCAACCTAGATTCTAAGTTGGAAGGATTGCATTGACGCCTGTTTTGGACATGATCCCCAGAAGCCTTTTTCGCTTATGTTGCATTCTTGGCTTCCTTTCCTTCAGCAAGAGAGTAACAAGCTTGACTTTCCTTGCACCTAGCTGCCAAAATACAACCTACAATCCGAAGGCTAATAGCGCTTACAGCGCCAGCCTGAACTTTCTGCTTAGCAGTTTATCTTCTAATGCTTCTCACACCATCAACGGGTTCTATAATTCCACTGCTGGCCATAACATTTCTGACAAAATCTATGGTCTCTTTCTCTGTCGAGGTGATCTTAGCAGTGACATTTGTGAACAGTGCGTGGCAGATGCCAGTAATAGGATTCTAAAGCTATGCTCCGATGAAAAGACAGCAATCGTTTGGTATGACGAATGCTTATTACGGTATTCAAATGAATCCATGTTCTCCAGGGGGGACGCAAGCTTTGGGATAAATTTGAGGAGCCCACAGAATGTCACTCGACCAGACCTGTTCAACCCTCTACTGCTAAATCTGATGAATAATGTTACCAATCAGGCGGCAAATGATGGTTCTGGCAAGAAGTTTGCTGTTGAAGAAGCCAATTTTTCCTCATTTCAGAGGTTATATACCCTGGCACAGTGCACACCTGATCTTTCGAGTTTTGACTGCATGGCATGCCTTAGTAATGCTGTTTCAAATCTTCCGAGTTGCTGCTACAACCGTCAAGGAGGTAGAGTTGTCTATCCAAGCTGTAATGTCAGGTATGAGCTCTACCGGTTTTACAATATTGTAACCGCTGCATCAAATTTACCTCCTCTGCTGCCGTGGAGTACTCCTTCAAGCAGTAAAGGTAACCCTCAGAGCTTGCTGAATGATACATGTTCATTTGTAGGCATGCATATGCCCCATCAAATACCCTCATTTCGACGGTCATTTCTCTTTTTGTCGGCTTATCTTGTAAAAGCATGAGGAGGTTCTTTTTTTACATTAACTTAGACCGTCAGGATTCATGAGAACAAATGATAACAGTTAGTGACTTTACATTGATGAGGTATTCCATCTTCTGCATGAAAATAAGTCAGGTGTCTCAGGTCAAGCAGTGAGGAACAGTCTCCCTTTTCTCTTCATTTGCATGTTGACAATATATTTGGTTTGAATGCCATGGTATAATGGATTGCATAAGAAATTAATCTGGCACTCTTAATAATCCCAATCTAAAAAGGATTATGACTCTCAACACCTAACATAGTAAGTGTGAGTGACGGTTGGCCACTATCAATTTTTTATTGTAGGCATAAGAGAAGAATTAGCTATCAATACAGATTTTTGAGTTGAATAAGTTTATTGATGCAGAAAAAGGGCAAAATTCAAGAGAAGTAGTTATTGCCATTGTTGTCCCAATCATCGTATCTGTGTTTCTCTTTTTTGTGGCCTTATTTCTCCTAAGGAGAAGATTAAGGAAGAGAAGTGATCGTGTAGTGGAAGCAACTGGTAAGTCATAATCATTAGTATCCTCAGCACTAGAAGATGAGAGCTCTGTACTCTCTGCTATGCAATATTATTCATAAAATGATAAACTAAACAAACCGGATTTATGTACTACTTGTCATGTAGGTGGAAGCGAAAGCTTAGATGCTGAATCCTTACAGTATAATCTCAATGAAATACAAGCAGCCACAAACAACTTTTCTGCCTGTAACAGAATTGGGGAAGGGGGATCTGGTCGTGTCTACAAGGTACAGTGAGAGCTAGATTTCAAGAGTGCAATTCGGATTTGATCATTTCGTGGTTGCCGTTGTTAACATCTTTCATTCTTTGTACTCTTTGTGTAAGTGTGTTAATGGATTATCTACTGTAACTGGACACTCAGGGTACACTTCATAATGGACAAGATGTAGCGGTGAAACGGCTGTCTACCAGCTCATTGCAAGGTTTTGAAGAATTTAGGAATGAAATAGGACTGGTTGCCAATCTCCATCACAGGAATCTAGTTCGGCTGCTGGGATATTGTTTTCATGGAGAAGAAAAATTACTCATATATGAATTTGTTCCCAACAAAAGCCTTGATTACTTCCTCTTTGGTTAGCTTCGATCTATACACTTCAATTTACTCTCTCTCTCTCTCTGTCTCTTTTTCTTTTTTCTTTTTTTTTTCTAGACACTTCATTTCCTTGTCGTGCCTAAGCACAATGTCGATTTACAAGACTAATCTGCAAAAATTGTCCTTATCTTTTTAAAGACCCGGAACGGCAACCAGTGTTGGACTGGTCAAGACGATATAATATCATAGGAGGATTAGCAAGAGGACTTCTTTATCTTCATGACGATTCTCGCCTTAGAATTGTTCATCGCGACCTTAAAGCTAGCAATGTACTGCTAGATGAAAGTATGAACCCCAAGATAGCAGATTTCGGTTACGCAAGGATCTGTGCAGTTGACCAATCTGAAGGCAGCACAAGCAAAATTGCCGGGACATAGTAAGCTGCTCACCTTTAACTCTCGTCATATGAAATACCAACGGTTAATCCTCAAGGACGATTCTCTTCTTCAGTAAGCTAGTCTGATTAGTGAAACATACAGATTGAGTCATATCCTAATGCTTAATGTCAAATATCTCAAGATATTTAGTACTAAGTTTAACGGATTGATTGATTTGGCTTGTAGTGGTTACATGGCTCCTGAGTATGCAATGCGTGGTCAGTTTTCCGTAAAATCAGATGTGTTCAGTTTTGGTGTTTTAGTTCTGGAAATTATAAGTGGCAAAAGGAGCGGTAGCTTCCACGAATCAGACAGTGCTGAAGATCTTCTGAGCTATGTTAGTGCAGATAAACATCATGTCATCCTGCCTTCATTTGAGAATGCTTATGCATCAATATCATGCCGTCCAATCAAGATTGAAAGGAAATATCATGATGCTCTTAATTGAATGTCGCTTGCATTAATGTTTTGCAGGCTTGGAAGCAATGGAGGGATGGAACACCAGTTGCGTTGCTGGATCGCAATGTAGGAGACGCCTCCTCGAGAAATGAAGTCATTCAGTGTATCCATATTGGCTTGCTATGTGTTCAAGAAGATGCAGAACAGAGGCCTAACATGGCTGCAGTAGTTCTCATGCTTAACAGTTATTCTGCGACCATGCCAGCACCTAATCAGCCTCCAATTCTTTGTCATAGCAGAACCTAGAAAATGCCAAAAGAGCAAAAGACTGGGAGAATCTCATGGGAGCTTCAGCTTTGTCAAGTGCTGAAGTTTATCATCAAATTACACGCAATATTTTGGCTTGAAATGGGTGCTACAGAAACAATTTCCCAATCATAAAAAGACCACAAATTTGCCTGTCAAGCATCAATATTTCAGAACGTAGTCTTTTTTTTTTAAATACTGTGTTTATATTGGCCTAAATGCGCAAAACCCCATCATTTTTGTCTTTTTAAGACCAAAGCGTGAACGAATACGCTTCTAGGTGAATATGACTTTGTCAACCAGGAAGACTTATTGTCTTTTTTTTTTTTTTTTAAATAGAGTGTTTATATTGGCCTAAATGCCACAAAACCCCATCTTTTTTGTCTTTAAGACCAAAGCGTGAACGAATACGCTTCTAGGTGAATTTGACTTTGTCAACCAGGAAGACTTACCATTGGGCCCATTAGAATTGACAATTGACTTTCGCCAATCAAGAAGAAAATATCGACTAGGCGGCTGGGTGGTCCAGCGGTAAGCGGAATTTTAAGAACTCTTACGATTTTTTATTTGAATATTATTTTGGACTTGAATCCTCGTGACTCGTCTAGAGTCACTGTATGAGGCCGTGGCGCACTCCTCCGGTTTGGTGTGCCGGTTCAGATCCTAAGGATTCGAGTTGGAGCATGTTCCGAATTACCAAAAAAAAAAAACGATTAGTCGTGGTGGAAACCAACGCCCCCAAGACCCAGAAAATTATATATCACCCTTTAAAATTTTGAAAGGTTTGAAAGGGATGGTTTTGGAAATAATATGTTTGCCCCCACACATATATTTAAGATTTTTATATGATGTTATACAGTTAATATGATAGTATTAACTTTGCCCCTTCAAGTTAATACTACAACAATATTTCTACTTGTAGACTCCGACTCTTTGAGGGGTGATATGTTCTACTTTTCCACCAATTTTTATTTGGATGATACTTTTCCTTTTTGTGCATAATGAAAGAAAGAACATACTAGTGACTACATTTTCATTTGTTTGCATGTGCTTTATTCAACTCTTAGGTGTGTCCTGACCGGAAAAGAGATAAGAAAATGTGCAATATTGGAATGGTCCATGAAATGTAATACCGTTTGAGACCAAATGGTGAAATAGAATCTTGGGCTGCTAAGGCTGTGGTAAATCTTTAGCACCAATTCAAATTGCATAGAGTAGAACTCTCCATGTGGGGTTTTTTTTTTCTTTCTTTCTTTATTTGAAGATATATATGAGTGTATTTGAATAGGAGAATATTTAGTATAATTTTTTGAAAAAAAAATACCATAGTTTTTTTTTTATATATATATATGATGCATGTGAGACGAAAAAATGATTAAAAATATGTGTTTATGATGCAAGTAATAAATTTGTGTAAATAATTCGCTATCCAAATGGTGAACCTTAATCATATTCATGTTCATTACTGTCGTGGTGGTGACATATAGAGTTAGGTGAATAAGTTCCATCTATTGAGAATTTGTACAATTCTATGCTTTCACGTATCTAACTCTTTGAAAATTTTTACACTTTAAAGGAATTCCAGTGCAGACATGGATTGACTTGGAGGAATTAAGGGTGGCCCACTGTTTGAATTTCCCGTCTCAAGTCTTAACTTGCCTGAGGGGGAGGGGTTGAATCGAGTGATAAAGGAGAAGTTATTATTCTAAGTGTGAAATTTTGGATTTAAAACTTTTCACTGATTAAAAGAAAAGAGAAAATCTTATATACACTGATAGTGCATACACTATTACCGTTAGATTCATGACATATGTGCAAAAATTAAATTTCAAATTTAAATTTTATATAATTGTCATTCATCCAACGCTGACAGTGTAGAAAAGATTAATCCTAAAAAAAAAAATCTTAATCTGTCTGAGAAGATTTAAGAACATAATAACTGAACGACAATTATTTGAATGTTTATGTGTGAGATTAAAAGATAGTTGGATGATATGTTAAAAAATCTGTGAAAAGTTAAGAAAAAAAAAACTAAATGTTAATCTTTTGACCGATCAAATTTTTTGTTTAACCTTCCAAAATAGATTAAAGTGTTGCTTAGCACCTGATGATGAATAAGTTCTAATTGAATCTGCACTCCCAATAAGCCATTTTCTTAATTCAAAATTGTTATAATTAAATCTGATAAATGTTTAAGGGACTCTAAAACAATTAACCTCCTACCCAAATGAGTTAAAAAAGATAAGATGTTCTCCTTGAATTAAGTGTGGAAGATTTTTAAAAAGTAGCAAACCTCTTTCAAATTACATAAACAATTACTTTATTCCTTTTCGCCTAGGCGATAGGCTAATTACTCCAAATTTTCAATTTACTACTAAAGCTCCGTCGAATGTCATGGACCAAACATGAATTGATAAAATGGCTTCTTTGAAACAACTTAATTGGGACATTGCTTGTTTTTGGGGCTGAATAGAGACGTTGGTCTACTTTAGAAAGTTATATTAACATTCACCCTTTCTTAAAAAAAAATTGAAATTCTAATAAAAAATATGCAGGCAATAGATGAGGGTGTATAATTATTTGAAAAATTAATCTTTTCAATAGTGTATACACTAGCAGGGTTATATATGCAAAACTTGAAGTTCAAATTAAAATTGAGGTTAAGGGCCATCTATTGTATATAGTATAACTATGTCAATATAAGGGATATTAATTGAATTTTTAATAAAAAATGGAAATATTATTCGTTATTTGAATGGTAAATTGGACATAAAAAAGCTATATTAACTATTCACTAAAAATCCATAATCTTTATACTAATTTACCTTCAAATTAAATCATGATTTTGGAATAAACCCTGAAAATCACTATTGCGTAAATAACCAAAGATTGGCAAAATTGGAATTCAAGTTATTTGAAAATTATAATGTAGATAGTCCAAAATCCAATTCAGCCTAATATTAATTCAATATGAGGGTCCAATGGTTTTCATACACTCCTTTTGGTGAGTCTAATAATTTCTAGGTACTCCCTCTAGAGAGATTCAATAAGTTTTCAGGTACTCTTCCCTGATAAATTCAACGAGTTCTAGGAAGGAAATTAGACTTACTACCGAGATAAACCACAGCTACAAATTAAAAGTTCCAGTATAGACTTATCACACGCATACTCAAAATGAAATTGCCATTCTAAAACAAGTACAATGCTCAAATTGAGTTTTTTCCATAAAAACTAAAAGTCTGGCAAAAATATACGTCGAACAAAGCATTCAACCATTAGCTGTTCTAATTCTAGAATTCCACGCCTTTTGACAGCTAATTAAGTGGCAGTCCATTTTGGGGTTTGGAAAATGAAACTTCTAAGCCACAACCTTTTGTAGCCCATAAGTACAGTACCAGTGGCCTCACCACACTTTTTCTGATCTGGCAGGTATTCATGATGAACACCTGAAGGCCTCCTGGAAGTGCAAATTCGACGGTACCGCCGCATAAGATGTCACATTCTCTCGTTTTGTACCTATAACTTAAAGTTTTTTCAATATATAGTTCCTTTTATTATCATAAAAAAGAAAAGATGTCGGCCTTCATGTTGTCTAAAAATTTATTGTATTTGTGTTGCGTGCTTTGTTTATTTATTGTTACGACTAGAGCACAAGATAATAGTAACCCCGATCAGATTCTTGATAAAAGATGTGATAACACTGATCTCATTATTGCTGCTAACAGTACGTACCAATCCAACCTAAATTTCCTCCTTACCACTCTATCTTCAAATGCCTCAAGGGCTGCTAACGGCTTCTATAATTCGACTTCCGGCGGCGTCCCACAAGACATCTCTAACACAGCCTACGGCCTCTTTCTATGTCGAGGCGATGTTAGCAGTGATGTGTGCCAGAGATGCGTGAGCAGGGCCTGTAGGGAAGCGCTAGAGCTATGCCCGGATCAAAAGACTGCCATTTTTTGGTATGACAGGTGCTTGTTACGTTATTCGAGTGAATCCATCTTCTCCAGGTTGGATGTGAGTGTGGTGATAACTCAGTATGCCTCCTCAATGTCAGTGACACTGATCGGTTTAATCAGGTATTATTGAGCACGATGGATGAGATAGCAAGAAGGGCCTCAATTCTTGATTCAGGCAAGTATTTTGCTGTTCAGGAAGCCGAATTTTCAGTTTTCAGAGTTTATGTGCACTTGGACAGTGCACGCCAGATCTTTCCGGTGCAGATTGCCATTCATGCCTTAGAGATTCTATTTCTGTTCTGCCTAGTTGCTGCCTCAGTCGCCTGGGAGCTAGAATTCTCTTGCCTAGCTGTAATATTAGATTTGAGAACTGACGCTATTACAATATCTCTGCCCCTGCACCACCAAGTCCGCCTCTGCCTCCTCCTTCCAGTCCTCCTCCAGCAAGCAGTAAAGGTTAGCTTCTGTTTCAGAGTCTGCGACTAAATCCGATACTATCCAAATAAAACCACCCGTCGTCAACTGGAACGTTCCGTCGTGATTCATGAATTTAAATTGCCTACAATAACTGCACAACTCTAGCTAATTAATCACCTTTTGTGAATGCAGGAAAAAAGCGGCAAATCTCAACTCGGATCATAGTCGGTATTGTTGCAGCATTCCTTATTGCCAGTGTGCTGTTCATCTTGGTCTGCTGCTTCGTAGCAAGTAGATCAAGGAAGAGATACAAAACCATAGTAAAAAATGCTGGTAATTTTAAGGATGGAAAATATAAGCATTAATTACAATTTATCCCCTAAGGTGTATCTTGATTCTTGCTTTATCCCCTAACCTTTATTTTTTTATTATTTAAACCCCTATGAGACAAAAATACACCTTTATTATGCTAAATTATTATTTTTAATTTTTTTACTTCCTTCAAACAATAAATTTTAACATGTGATTTGGTTTTGATTACTCTAATTGGTGGTGATATAGTTTCACATGAAATTAGTACATATATTAAGGAATACACTAATAATATACTTTTAAAAACTCCTAATAACAAAAAATGCATTAGTGAAAAAATAGCAAAATAAATGTCCAATAATTGACATGTAAACGTGCAATTATAAAGATGGATAATTGATTTGAATTCCTAATTACAAGGAAATAGAATGCACTTTTTTTTTAGAATTTTTTAAGTTGGAGAATAGATGAAATTGATTTGCAAAAATGTATATATAATTTCTTCAATTTTGTAAATTAGACAATGAACATCCTAAATTTTTTGTTAGAGAAATTTTTTTATTTTCTTAAAAAAATTTTGAAAAAAGAAAATTAATTTAGATTAGAAAAGAGAAGAGAGACCAAAAAAAAAAAAACCCAACGTAATAGAGAGGTATTTTTTGTATCTTAGAGGGTTAAGTAAGAAAGAATAAAGATAAAGGCTGGGGAGTAAAGTGATAATCAAGGTATATCTTAAGGGAATAAGTTATAAATAACCCAAAATAGAATGAATAAAATCACTTCTATATATACTTACATTTCCTTCTTAATTGACTCTATCTTCTTTTCCATATCTAGATGGGATTGATATCTCAACCATAGAACCATTACACTATAAACTAAGTGATATTCAGGCTGCAACAAACAACTTCGATAGTGATAACAGGATTGGAGAAGGTGGATTCGGATCAGTTTACAAGGTACCAGAATATTCGGTGATTCATTGCAAGAATGCTTATATATTGGTCTTTACTGAATTCTCAAGGCACATTCGAATAGGTAAATTGTTTTTACAATTCTTTTCCTGTCATACATTCTAAGGGTACTCTTCCTAATGGACAAGAGATAGCTGTGAAGAGGCTATCTAGAAGTTCGACTCAAGGTGCAGATGAATTTAAAAATGAAATTCTACTGGTCGCAAAGCTTCAACACAGGAACCTGGTTCGAGTGCTGGGCTATTGTCTGCAAGGAGAAGAAAAGGCTCTTATCTATGAACTTGTTCCAAACAGAAGTCTTGACTGCTTTCTTTTTGGTCTGTTTTAATCCGTGCTTCTGTCTTTCTCTTTTTCTCCTTTTACTTTTTTTTTTTTTTCCCTTCTCTTTGATTAAATGACCACAATATGAAGAAATACTCCCTTAAAACATCAAAGCGAGATGAAAGACAGTCATCTTGTGGAAAGCATTGTCATAGTTCATGAGATTAACAGGCAAGTTTTTTTCCTTTTTTGGTCTTCGTGATAACATAGGCACAGAAAAGCAACAGACATTGGATTGGTCGACACGACACAAGATCATCGAAGGAATAGCAAGAGGACTTCTTTATCTACACGAAGACTCTCGCCTTAGAATTATCCATCGTGATCTAAAAGCTAGCAACGTCTTACTAGATGCAAATATGAATCCAAAGATAGCAGATTTTGGCATGGCAAGGCTTTTTGCAGTGGATCAGACTAAAGGATCTACAAGTAAAATTGCCGGGACATTGTGAATACTTCACCCTAATCTTGTAGTAATTATGTTTGTAGAAAATCATGCATATAATCATCTAGTATATTTGACGCTTTTATATATGGTCACGTCATTTACTCTTATATATGATAGTTAGTTAATTTATACCCTAACCGGTCATATTTGTGGTTCTGGTTTGCAGCGGTTACATGCCTCCTGAGTATGTGTTGCACGGCCATTTCTCTGTAAAATCTGATGTGTTCAGTTTTGGTGTTTTAGTCCTCGAAATTGTAAGTGGACAGAAGAACAGCAGCTTCAACCAATCAAATAATGCTGATGGACTTCTAAGCTATGTAAGTGATAGTAATAAATATCATAAAATTGGAGGCTCAGTGTACTCATTTTTGGATTAGTCTTCACATTAAATCGACAATAATATCTAATTTGAGATTGCCACAAACTTTATTGATCTAACTTGAAGGCTTGGAAGCAATGGATGAATGGAACACCACTAGCTTTGGTGGATCCTAATATAGCAAACCTTTGTGCCAGAGAAGAAGTCATCCGGCGTATCCATATTGGCTTACTCTGTGCTCAAGAAGACGCTGAGGAAAGACCTAACATGGCCACGGTATAGCTCTTCTCACACCATGCCAACACCTTCTCGACCTGCATTTTTTGTGTCTAGCGGGACAGAGGGCTGGCGGAAAGAGCAATTGGAGGCTGATGAAGGACCTGTAAATGAAGCATCAATTACTGAATTGTCTCCGAGGTAGAGGAAGAAACCGGGCATCTATATATTTCTCATTGCAACTTGCAAGGCTATGAACCTGGGCAATAGATTTCCAGTCTCTTTGCTTAGCAATTTTTCTTTTTTCTTTCTCACCAAAATAAATGTTATTTCAAAATACTATTACACCAATGGTCTAGCGACCATTTGTATTTGTATACAATACATGCTTTTGTCTTCTCTTGAGCTTTGAAGCTGTTGATGAAGATGTGAATACGCAATGTTTACATTTCTAATGGTAAGTGGAACAAGTTTAATTTCATGAATCGTGTTCAAATATGGAAAATCAATGTTGTCCTAATCACAATAATACTTTGAGAAGATGTTGCTATTAAGCCTAAGAATGCAAGTGGCTATGGTATGTCAAGTCCTTTTCTTTTCTTTTCTTTTCTTTTTTCCCATAAAAAATAATACTTTTGATGGAATTTATCATTTTTTTCTTCATACGGAATTCAAATCTGACACTTTTGGTTTCCATATTATTCTCATTATAAATCATTTAAGATTATTGGAGAAAACATCCTGTCTTTTCCAGCATTCTCATCCACTTTAAGGTTCATCATTTCTAAATGTAGATTTTTCCTTGTCGTTAGGCAATTTTGGAAGATTCTCTGAGGAAGACTCGCATTGACTTATAAAGACACGACAATGGACCTGGCCTCAATCAAAATTTCCAGTTTTAATCTGCAGAAAAATGTGCAAAAATTTTCAATTCAACTAATAAAACTTGTTTCAAACATCTCTTACATTGGAGATGACAATGGGTTGGATATCCTTAAAAATTACTCTCACCAAGCCCTAACTCGCAGTTTTACCAAATTCTATTTGGTAATCCTACGGGTTTTAATTCCCATTACCAAATTCTCTTACTCGATGATTTGGATTACGCATCGGATACCTTCTACCTGCCAAGCTGAATAGTACAAAAAAGGAAAATTCAGAAAACGTGTGTAAATGTGAAAGGGCTAATAATAATGGGTTCAATTGGTACAAGGTTATCCTGAATTGGTGAGTGTGCATCATTTCACCACATATACTTACGTAAAACACACCCAAAAAAAAAAAAAAAAGGTACAAAAAGTATATATGTGCAAAATGGTTGGTGCAAGAGGGCTACTGTATATTCACCAAAATTCTCAGTACGATTGTTCGAGCCATCAGAAAGCAACTTATGTATTTCCGGATATACATATGATCCCCAAAATTGTAGATTTTGGTAAGGCAGGACTTTTCAGTTGAACAATCTGAAGCAAACACAAGCAGAGTTAAGTGCCAGGCCATGATAAAGTTATTTCTTATTTGTTCTCAAATACCTCGTAGTATATGTCTGAGAGATGTTTGCTTTTCACAAAGCATATTATTAGCATCTAAAAGTACAGCTACAATCCCCAAGTTCCCTTCGGGCTGTTTAAGATGAAATCGATTAGTCTCCATTAGCAGTGTGGACCTTGGACTGATGATCATCTAAAGCTCTATCGAAAGGAAGCAGCCTTCAATTTTCAGCTGCACCCCTACGCAATAATGCAAGCACAATCGAGACGGCGGGGAGAATGTGCATGTGATTGGGATAAATTTGAAGGCTTTTTCTTGCAATGTTGCCCGCATCCCAAACAATCAATTTCTTTTAGTGCAACATGACTTTGTACGCTTGCACTGGCTCCCAATAAGCGAACAGGAACAAAATCAGAGGGGTTGAACAGTAGTGTTAGGAAAAAAAAAAACTAGTTACAGGTAAAATAACAGGTTGATCACCTCGAAAAGTCAATGGACTGCTTAAACCATTTACTCGAACATTCATTGGCTGAACCCATATTGAAAATGGACAGTATATTGAAAGACAGCAAAAAATAAAGAAAATTGTAAGTTAGGCCCAAAGACCTACCAAATGATGTTTAATTCATGCTTTGATGGATTTTCATGGTAATGCATAATGAGATGTTATCACTTATCGTTATCATCTGGAAATTCAAGCTTGTAATAATTAGTACATCATCTTCCGTTTTTGCATGATTCAGTGGCCCAACTTGCTGAAGGCACGTAATTGCCCTAATGGCTGTATTCACTTATCATCAAGAAATTCAAGCTGGGTTCAACATTATTGGTTCATCATCCACCCTCTGTTTTTGCATGGTTTAGTGCCCAACTGGTTGAAGACACGTAATTGCCCTAGTCGCTGTGTGCCGCTGTTACCTGTTAGCATTGCTCTGTGCGGACTCATTTTGTAATGCTGTTACCTGTTATTATTGCTGCGGAGTCATTTCTCGCATCAAGTCAATTTGACATTTGCACTTTGCCATTAGGGAGACCAGATGTCCTCAGGAGTTTATGGCAGGTCATGAGATGACATCTCCTCTCTCTCTCTCTCTCTTTTGGGGGATTTCCGAGAACTCAACATCTACAGAAGCATAACCCTATTAAAAACTCATGTATGCTATAATTTTTTCCGTTTGATTCAGTAGGCTGTCGTTTAGGTGACAGTTTATATCATTTTGCATTACAATTTGTTTGAACTAATAATCTTCCTCCATATTAACCATTGGAGTTGATCCGGTGGTGAAGAGAGAGGTTTTAGAATTTTTTTAACTTTCAAATTCGGCGTTTGATTTGTGAATCTAGCAGTCGGGAGTGGCAAGCATGTGAGAAAGGAAAGAGAGGTAAAAAAGAAAAAAGAAAAAAAACTCCATCTCCATGAGTAGCTATAACTTTTTTTTTTTCAATACAGGAAATATCCCAATTTTGTCAGACTAATCTCTTTATGTCTATACACTCCGCGCCCTAAGGAGATACAAGGGATAGAGAAGTGACTCGAACACACGATTTCGAAACCTAATTAAGCTACTCCGAAACCATCCGAACCAACCCAAGAGGCTATGAGTAGCTATAACTTAAAACTATCAAAGTTTCTAAGAGATTGAAGGGGGACTAGCCAAAACTTAGGGCGGCTACCCTGTTGGCACCACCTGTAGCTCCACCTCTATTCTTAATCTTAAACAAATTGAGATAGTTCAGCTGCGAACCAGCAGCTCTAAACACTTGGGATGCATTTAATATTATCAAACTGAGGTCTAAATATTGAAATATGAAGTGTAAAATATTATATTTGAATGTATATCACATTAAGTGGTAAGTGAATAACTTATCATTTATTTTGTGAAACGAGTTTTGTTTAAAAAATTCAGTGTCAATTAATTAATTTAAATATTTCACAATTAATTATCGAGCGTATCTGAACATATTAAAATCTGATCCCATTAAATTTAAATATTGAATTTGATTATCAAACAGGTTTTAGTTTAGCACCATAAGAAATCCAACATGTAATTGTTCTGACAATCAGTCTCCCACTTGGAACATCAAATCTTACCAAGCGAGCTTTTTACACATTTTTAATTGGATTTGGTTCACAGGACAATAATTAACGCTGTAAACATCATAAGAAATCAAACGTGTAATTGTTGTGACAATCAGTCTCCCACTTGGAATATCAAATCTTACCAAACGTTCCTTTTTGCACATTTTTAATTGGATTTGGTTCGCAGAACGAACAATTAACACTGTAAACATCTATTTATAGCTTTTGCAATGTACAAGTTCTAAAGCCTATGGCTCAGGATTTAAACTGAGCCCCAGAAAAGTTGTTCAATTAATGTGTCTTCCATGATTAAAATGATTAACTCGTTTTCTGTCGATGTGGAGACAGCAGGAATCCATTACGCCAGTCGAAATGTAGCATAATCAAGATAATGTTTAATAATGCTGCTAACGTAAGACTAGCCGGTTTGCTCAAAGTGTTGAATCACTATTCACCGGCACGCTGTAAGAACCTTCAGGCACTTGACCATTGTTTATTACCGTTAAAAATGACATTACATCCATAATCTAGATTTTCTAATAATTTAAATGCCAAAATTAACCTCAAGGCCTAATTTTAATGATCATTTTGCATTACTTTTATTGAGATCTTTACAGGGTTGACTATAAAATATTAATTTTTTAACTCTTTTTTTTTTAAAAAAAAAAATTAACAATGTTTAAAGTCGTAAAATTCACCTAAAAATAATAAACAAACTCAAAAATAATACAAACTCCATACCACAAAATCTATTCCTTTATTCAAGAACTTATATAAACACGACATTTTTAAAATCATCCTTACCAAGAGCTTTCTTTATTATTAGTTATACAATAATTTAAGACTAATTTAAGAGTATGAAAATCTAAGTGAATTGAAGAGACAGAAGTTATTGGCCAATACACAGAGGGGCAATTTGTCTTTTAGAATGTTTAATGGGTTTTTGTTTTATTTCATTAAGTAAAAAAGAAAAGTAGAGTATCTGTAACATTTTCTGAAGTGCAAATATCATTTGCCTGTTCTTCAACAATATGAAGTCTATGGCATTAATCCCCTGCGCATGCCTAAATTAATCTTAAATTTCTCCTTTGTTCTTCTTGTCACGTATTCTAAAACGTCTGTTTTAGAGAATGCTAATGATATTCCTTGACCCTCTTTAATTTTTTGCATACATTTGCAATGCTTTTTTGAGCAGAAAGACAAACATGTATGGTAGACAAAAATACATTGTAGGTGTGGGTACATGAATTTGGGGCAACAACAGTCAATAGAAAAACCGTCTGAACCGATTTTGTGCGTTTTGCACAAGTTGTAACTCAATTTGCATACGATGTAATTTATTTTGCACAATGCGTAACTATAGAATAAAATTTTGTGGGTCACATGCATTGTATGAAAAACGATGTACAAGATGAAATTTGAATCTCACATTTTTTTTTAACCAAATCTTAGCCATCAACCTTTCAGAACGGTTGCTTCCTGCAATTGTTCCTGCCCCAAATCTGTGTGTACATAGTAGCTTAACAAAAAGTGCAAGAACATTCTTAAAGCTTGGATTCATCAAATATTTTTAATTTTTTTTTTCGTTATTGTTTTTGAGATGAGAAAGTTGTACTTTTGCGAACACATTAAACCTACAGGCGAAGTACTTTTAATGCATTCATGATAAGTTCATAATATAAATTGCAATAGATGTAAAGGAGATTGTGAAACATTTCAAACAGAAAGCAGATCCTGTTGGTAACCCTTAATACTTCAGACAAATGTTGAAGGGGATCAAGAGCTTCAGTTCAGACCAGTTTGCATTTGAGTAATGACTAAGATTGCAGTGTAAAAATAATAATAATAAATTTTATCCTTATCAGCGTTCGAATTTTGTATCTCACGATTGAGAGTGAAATGTGATTGAAAAAGTGTGAAAAGCTTTTTAAAAAAAAAATGCCGGCGACTTCTTGGAAGGAAAAACAAATCTTCATTTTTCTTTAGGTGCGTGCTTGTCCGTATCTAGGTGTCCATGTTTGTTCTTGCTGCCCTTTCGCTATTGAACGACCAAATTTTGCAATTTGAGAAATCAATCATCTGACTGGTTTTTATTATTTTTTTTTGTCGATATTGTAGATTAGTTCAAATACTTTCACAGAGTTACAAAAATATCTGAACATCAAGTCATTAACTATTTAAGATTACCACCTTGCACCATAATCTATCAATTTTGTATTGAAGTACTTCAAACTTTAATTTTTTTTTTTTTTTTTGCAAAGTAGTGCATTAACTGAAAGATTTTCTAATGGGTTTTTTGAGAGCACTCGTCAATCCGCCTAAATTATACATATATGTTTTAATTTTTTTAGTAAAAAATGGGTGGGATTTAAAAAAATTAAAGAAGTGAAAGAGGGATTTGCATCTAAATTACACACAACATAGTAATTTATTATGTGAGCATACACGTTTATAATTGTTACATCTTTTGTATTTAAACACTTTTTCAAATTAACTTTAATTTTATTAAAATTTAACAAACCTCTTCTAATAGATGCCTCCAGGGTATCGATTAGCCAAATCCATGCTTAAAACCAAATGAAACTCACCTAGATTTCATCAAAATTTAGAAAAAGAAAAAGAAAAAAGGTGAGTGTCTTTCTTTTGTTTTTCTTTTCGCAGGGCTTTCAAATCAAAAAAAATTCTCCATTTCCTCTCAGTGATATTTCTTCGTGATAGTTGCGCTGCTTAACATAATTTTCTTTTTTTTGTTCGCCTTTTTTTTATTTATCATTCCTTTTTTCATAATTACGATAATTATTTAAATTTTTGACCCACTAATCTTCGAGTCAATAAACAGGTTGGCTTTCAATTGGCTGATGACTATAATATTAAGCTGGTTGCACCTTTTCTTGCATACCCAATTTTGTCCCATCCATTTGTGCTTTGGCCTTTTTGTGCTTTTGCCTTATAAAAATGCCGTGCAACCCATCCTCTCTTCCTCCATCTCTAATACTCCTACCACATATGCCACCGATCCATTACTCAGAGAAACACAAACTCAATATCCCAGAAAGAACTGCAATAAAAAATGCAAGTGCAAAGAAATTTGAAATGGATGGTTTTTCTATTTATCATCCTGACAACATTCAAATCAGGCCATGCAAAAGAAACACAGCCTATTTTAGAAAAACTTGATCAATTCTTGAATACAGCTCTTGAATGGAGGGCTAATCAGCAGATGCAACTGCAATCCCAAGATTCCAAATTGAAGCCTACAGTTTCCGTGATGATATCAGGAGCTTTATGCTTTGTAGCAGCATCCATATCAAGTGCTGGCGGGATAGGAGGTGGTGGGCTATTCATACCAATTCTGTCTATAGTTGCTGGATTAGACCTCAAAACAGCCACAAGCTTTTCAGCATTTATGGTCACAGGAGGGTCAATTGCTAATGTTGCGTGCAATATGATCATCAAAGGAAAGAAAAATGGCGGTAAGACATTGATTGATTACGATATAGCACTTTTATCCGAGCCATGCATGCTCCTGGGAGTCAGTATTGGAGTGATCTGTAATCTTATGCTCCCTGAATGGCTCATTACAATCATGTTTGCTTGTTTTCTTGCTTGGTCCACATTCAAGACATTCAAATCAGGAATATCGTATTGGAAATTGGAATCAGAGTGGATGAGCAAAAATAGATGCCAAAAATTGGAAAGCGGGATGTTAATTGATGGGAAAAGTGGAGAGACTGTTCAGAGCTCGGAAGAGCCTTTATTGCAGAAAGAAACAAGTTTAAAATTCGACATACCATGGCAGAAGCTGGGGATGTTGGTCGCGATATGGTTTTGCTTCTTTGTTCTCTATCTTCTTCGGGGGAATCGCTATGGACAGGTGTGTGGTCGGTGGACTTCCTTTTTCAATTCCTTTTAATATTTAGATAGTACCGGATATATCTATAGCTAGTTAGTGCCCGTGTTTTCTTTTCTGCCCCAATGTAATAAAAAGGGGAAATTAAGACAACAGGGAAGAATTGTTCAGAAGTATAAATATAGGAAATGTGATCGTACGGGATATACTCCCGGTAGTAGAATCTAGTAGTAGATGTCACTCCTCAAGTTAGCTTTTTCCTCCTCTTTTTTTTTTTTCTTGAAACACATTAGCTGGTTCAGTGAACCAATTACCCAGGCAGTCCTGAATTAATTCCACGTAGGGATAGGAATTAAGACTACGTGCTACGTTAATTTTGAGCAAGAAAGCAACTCAAGTTATGACAGACAGATTATTGGTGGAAAGATAGAGAAACAAAATAAAATTGGAAAAGAGACAAATTAATATGCACAATGAGCAAACTGGGAAATGGGGGGTTTGCTCAACTTCTTCTTGTATTTCTGTTTTGTTCAGAAACCTTCGTCAGGTAAAGATTTAACAAGCTTGTGACTTTCAGCTAAATTTGTCAGAACCAATGGGCGAACTGGGCTGGCACTAGAAAATTGACTATCCAGTCGATGAAAACCAGACGGTGGACGCAAGTGTAATTAACGATCAGACTAATGTATTGATCCTAAAAGAGTACATTAGCCAGTGGCTTTTTCTGAAAAGGAAAATGCACTAACTATATGAACTCTATGCAGGGAATTATAGTTATGCAGACTTGTGGAGTGGGATACTGGATCATCTCATCGACCCAAATTCCTCTTTGCATAATCTTCACTTTATGGATTTTGTATAGCAGAAAAAGCAACACAAATCAGTTTCAGCAGCAGGTGCTTGAAAAATCCCTTTTAGTACTTCTTTTTGTAGTTAATGCCGATTTTGATCCTTTTCTCCTTGAACATGCAAGACTACTGACAGGGTCCTTTTCTTTGTATAGGAATTAGGAAGTGACGCGAAAAATCAAGGGCCAAACATGTTCGTGTTCCCAATCATGGCGCTGTTAGCAGGGGGGTTGGGTGGTGTTTTTGGAATTGGAGGCGGAATGCTGATAAGTCCACTTCTTCTGCAAGTTGGCATAGCTCCTGAAGTAAGTTGTTTGATACATACTCTTTATCTTAGATTTCAGAATTTTATCATGTCTTTGGTTAGCAGCAATCATCGTTATAGAGTTGTAGGTTGTCCAATCTTGACGGGTAATTGTGCCGGATCAATTAGCTTAACTGTGTAACCTTGCTCCTGGTACAGGTTACGGCGGCTACCTGTTCATTCATGGTATTCTTCTCCTCAACAATGTCAGCTTTTCAGTATTTACTCTTGGGAATGGACCATGTCTACGCTGCCATCATATATGCAATAATTTGTTTTATTGCCTCGATTATTGGTCTGGTTATTGTACAAGGTGCTATAGCGAAGCAGGGAAGAGCCTCGCTCATTGTGTTTTCAGTTGGTATAGTGATGGCTGTGAGCACTATTCTGATGTCTAGTTTTGGAGCTGTTGACGTCTGGAGGGACTACATTACTGGAAAATATATGGGATTCAAGAAGCCCTGTTGAAAAGGGGGAAAAGAGGAGAATCAGTGGTCCTACTAACTTTATAACCTGGTCCAGGAAGAATAAGGCCATAAACGCTAAACCGTGCTCTAGATTTTGCAGAAGAGATAAATAACGAGCTCGAGAAAATTACATATGAATGCAACATCAAGATCGAAAGCAGTTGCATTATAGACATAAAATGCAGTTGATGAGTGATTTTTGGCACACATCACAACAAGACGAAAGTGCAGTTCCAGATTAGCTGATAAGATGCATCAGTTTCAGTCTGATCCTCTCTAATTGAAGGCATTAAGAATGTTTATGTTGCAGTAAAGAATGGTGTAACCAGTTTTCTAGTACCGACCAACAAAGGTGAATAAGAATGAAAGGAAGCAAGAAAAGTTTCTTTGCATCCAACCTGCAGAAATATCCCCTACGGATGGTATGATTCAATCCTGTTTTGTAATGTTAAAAGTGTGGCTATGCGACCATTGTATCCTTCACTTATCTAGTGAGTATAAACTTTTAGATGTGGAATTTCTTTTTGTCAATTTGATTGAGACAAAGGATGCTTCGATCCTTTTTTTTCCCAACAATTATTAGATCCATGTCAAAGTTGCATAAAAGCAAAATAGCATCTTCATTCCTGTATGTCTGATTCTGACATAGTGGACCATTCGTGACTATATGTCAACATCTCTAAGCATTTCTAATAAGATGTGGATACAAACTAAAGTTATGCAAGAGCTATTGGATAAGATCTGGTCTGGGAATAATAGCTTCCAAAGTTTTAAGAGATAAGACGTTGATATCCTTGGCGATTATAACAAAGAATTCCCACTTTTTATTAGGTACTAGTGTTTGTCCTTCACCACGCATCAAACAGAAGTAGAAAACTCAAGTACAATCACTAGAGGGAACTTAAGCAACCAAACTGCAAGGCAACCTGAAATGCATAATTTTTTCCAAATAGTTCTCCCCACCAACTGTTTACACATGCAAAAGAAGCAGAATACATTGTAGAAAAACTATCGATCATTGCTCAAAATCAATGACTAATCGGAGGAATCTGTAGCAGGTACAATGTGCAAAAATTCTATATTGAAGTTGACAGCTGATAATTTTGGAGCAGGGCTCTAGCTTTATAGCAGCTAGCACTATAATAGAATAAGCCGTTTTCAAGTGCATGCATGTCTAACTTAATATGCATCTATCATTTCAGTGGAGGTTGAGGATGTTAAACAATATCAATTGTAAAATTGTAATAACTATTATACTCAAAATGCCAAAAAAAAAAAAAAATCAACGACAAAGCTCTCTCAAGCTTATCAAGAAAAGGAAAAGATAAATGCCAGTTCCACTTACGAACATTCAGAAAATACAATTCTAGCAGCAGTTGAAAGAGTGATGATAGTAAAAGAAATTGGAGATCATAGTTTATTTCACATTAACAACTATAGAAAGACTAAAGGTTTCAAAACTGTAAGAAACAGAGGTAGGTTAATGGACATCGTGCCAATGGCATGATCCTTAAACCATAAAAACATTAGAATTCTTTGAGTTTCTTGCAAACTCTACTCCTTTGTGAAAGCCGCCAGTAACTCATCCATTTCAAAAAAGTTTTACCAATACAAACTTAGTCTAGCTTCAAAACTGGAAACCAAAGTATTAAAATCTAACTATTTATATTTTGAAAGAGAATATTTTCTCTGATCACTTACAGCTCAGAGCTGAGCTATTATGAGTTAAGCAACTGGTGGACGTAGGACATGATCTTCCGAAGTGTCAACTGCAGCAGGTGGCATAAAATGCCACATCGATGTTCCAGGATAGCCAACAAATGGTGTCATCTTGCTGCTGAAAACTTGATGCGGAGCTACAAATGGAGCTAGAATTGCAGAAGGGTTGGATAAAAAGCCAGTTTGAGAGCTTAAGGCTTTTAATTGGTGTTCAAGTTTGTCCTTTTCTGCCTTTTGCTTCTGCTTCTCATCACGAAGTTCATTTTTCTCAGCCTATATGATAAGTTATTGTGGATCAATAGGAAGGGATGTATCTACCCAGTGAAGGTGAACTATCGGAATGCCTAAATAGAAACTTGCTTCCAAACAAGAATTTGAATTACAGGAATGAATGACAAAAATTTGACACACCTTTAATTCATTAACCTTCTCTTGTAATCTCTCGTATGACTCCTTCAACTTCTCGGCCTCATCTCTCAACTGAATCAACATCCTTGTGGCATCGCCTAGTATAGCAGACTTATCCACTTTTGGGGGTCTTTCAGGATCCAGGAGAAAACTTAATTCTTGGAACCTTGGAAAAGAAACAAAGTCAACTTTGCAAAATGCACGCTTTGTGTAATAAAGTCAACATTGCGTAATCTCATGTGCACCCCATTCACAAACTCTAAAATAGATGAGTTGCAAACACACACACACACACATACACAGATGCGCACACACACACAGAGATAGAGAGAGAGAGAGAGAGAGAGAGAGAGTCTGCCTATCGTTCAATTTATCCCTACGCATTTTCTCCCTGTATGCTTTGGAATCTGTTGCACTGCATGGTCCAGACCTTGCCCTAATACAGTTACATCAAACTTCAAGAGTCAGATGGAAATAAGATGAAGATAAGAAGTAGATGAGAAGGAAGTACAAGGCAAAGGGAGTGGCATTAGTTCCTGACAACTGGGCAGAAATGCTATGGCACATACATGTAGAAATTCAAGATAAATGAACAAGAAAGAGAGGCATCTAACTTTGGCATGAAATTCTGATATATATGTACTAACTAGTCATCAAAAAATTTGAGCCCAAACACTTAATCCTAGTTTGATTCCAAAAAATTTTTAAAGCTTCTATGAAATAAATGTGAACAGCATTCTGCCAATAAAATGCTGAATTGCAATTCTTACCAGGATTTTTAGGCTAAAACAATTAACATTCAACCAAAATCCTATTGGCAAGGGTGAAATGGCTGAGGGTTTAAAGAAAAAACCAAGTTTCCAGTTACAATCTCCATCCTGATACAGGTATTCTTACTTCCTGATATAAGTATTCTCACTCCTCTCAACATCATTAAAAAAAAATCATCTAACGTAACAGATACACTAAAACTTAACTGTGCAAAAGAGGTTTAATACTTTCTTTCAAAAATATAAATCTAGTAATGCTGTATAACAGATTAAGACTGTGTATGCTATCTGCATGCCAAGAGGTGGAGGGGGCCGTTTATTGCGGCAGACCCATTATGCTGGCCCCTTTAAGAGTAAAGAGATGTTCCACATAAGTACATTGACCCATCTGACACTTTTCCTAATTGTTACAAAAGAAAGAGCTTGCTGATTACTCTGAAGAAAGTACACACCTCTTTCTTGAGGAAGCTTCTTTCCTGCTCTGTGAACTTTGGAATGCACCATCAAGTTCCACACTGTGACGTCATCATCATAAAACAGGTTTTTAATTGGACAGTAAAGAGAGGGTTTTTACTAAAATCAATCGGGAAGTTGATTAATAGAACAGACAACAAAAGGAATCAAAGAAATAACATCCCAAGCAACAGAATGAGACAGCTAAAAACATGAGTTGCTCTCCAGGAAATTGAAATCCTATTGAGCAAGTAATAAGATCCCACAACTTGGCAAACATAATTGTCCTTCCCTGTGACAGATAAAGATGGAAGTAAGTACCTATCTGCAATCATCAAATGCGAGCATAGACGTTTATACTTTCTATGATGCTACTTTTGTTAAAGTGGCAGGGACGAATAGTTAATAGTCAACAATTTGTAAATGCAAATTCTGATTTTCTGACAAACCACAACTTTTTCAACCATAAACTTGCCTATCCCAAACACCGAAGCTGTTAATTTTCATTTTCACTTCCTTGCATGAACAGAGCAGCGAAAGTTTATCTCACAACAAAAGCAGGCAAGAGTCTTTTTCCTTTTGGTTTTCTTTCATCTACCCCAAACAGAAACCGATACGAATCAAGCAATGTGCAACTTTTGCCAGAATTTAAGGGGACTAACGTTCTAGCACATCATGTTCAATCTATTCAGGAACTAGATGAAGCCAAGCACCAAATTGTTTGTACCATGTGAACTTCCTATCATCAACACGTCAACGTAACTCTTAAAACATAAGCAATGCAATCAGATCACAGTTTAGTCTGTCGTTGAGGCCACTGGATGTGCGATGAGCAGATATTCACATTTAAATTATCGGTAAAGCCACCAAAGGTGTTAACTTTCTCAAACTGTTTCTTCATATTAGGTGGAACACATGCATCGATACAGGAATATTATTCAACTCTTGAATGTCCATCAATGCATATACCTCTTTTCTTCTTCCTTTTTTTATTTTTTTTTCTCGCTTTTGGTTAAGCAAATAGGAAGGGGGCTATTAAGTAGGCTAGCCCAACCTCCAAGCAAGGAACATTGCATTCGTTTCACACCACACTGTATCTGAAGAGATCCTTGCTCTCTAATAAAGTAAATTTCTGCAGCAAAAGGCAACAAATTCCTTTTTCTCAAAACAAGCAAACAAATTGTGAAGAAGCCCAATCAGCAAAATTGCAACAGAAGCGAACATTATTCTGAAAATTATTTGTCGAAAAAGCTCCTAAATTATTTCAAGAAACTCTTTTCCCTTTTTTTTTTTACTAAATTTGGCAAAATTAAGCATCCCAAGTGCTCAGATTAAAAGGCCAAACCAAAGGAAGAAACAATAGAAAACAAAAAAACAAAAAAAAAAAGCCTAGACCACTTAAGAAATTCGCAGGCCAATAAATACCATAAAATCCACATCCAAGTGAAATAATCAAGAATTTTCATCTAATTTCGCAATAAATGCAATGCAAGAGTCGAGAAGGGAAACAGAAAAATTTCACATACTAAAAGTTAAGGAAATGGAGGACCTGTTTGGATTGTAAAATGAATTGTTGGACCAATTTTGAAAACCGGGATCAAGAGGAGGAAGGTCACCACCAGGAACCGGAATGTCTTCAATCAATCCAAAATCGAAAACCCAGTTGGAGTCTTCCTCCGGAGATGCCATTTTCTCCGAAGGGTATTGTTGGGAAGGAATTTTTTAGTGGAGCTGTTTTGGGGAGTGCAAGAGTGAAGAGGAAATTCAGAGAGAAAATGGAAAGGAAAAGTACAAAGATAGAGAAAGAGAATGAGGAAGGGGAGGAAAATTTTATGTGGCGGGAGGAAATGGTTGGCTCTCTCAACGGTTAGTGGGGAGCTAGTTATGACGTCATCTTTGTGGAAAAGTGATTCTAAACAGAAGTGACATGGAATTTTTTATTTTTTTTGTCGAAAGGTCATCATGGTTATTCATCCTTTTTGGTTAAAATGGTGCAGTGGGTTATATGAACCTCTTTAACTTGTAAAAAAAAAAAAAACCTCTTTAATAATAAAAATAATAAAATTTCAGTCAAAGAATTCAACCGAAATCAAAGGGAAAATCTACAATGTGGTGGTAAATCACATTGCAGAACAAGAGTGTGAAAAAAAAAAGAAAAAAACTAATGAGATATCGCAAATATGGTATATCACATCGTAAAAGTTTCGGAAATAAAAATATTTCTTTGTCATTTTTATCTAAAATTTTCTTCCTATGCCTCATAATTGGGTTTTTGTGGGCTACAAAAACAATTTCTTTCACGATGTTCAAGTATGAAACTCAGCAACAAGGAAGAATATGTCTATATCAAGTTCTTTTTTGGACTGCCTTTTTTTTTTTTGTAGTCATTCAGTTAGGAAACAAATGAATGTTGAACGAAAATGAACATCCTGCAATGGATTAAGACTGTCCCAGGTATTCTTTCGGTTAAATAATGAACTAAATAGCCAATATAACAGCGAACATGCATAAAATGTTTCATGTTTAAAAACTGAAGTTGTTGAATATGACCCTTTTAAGTACTAGTAATAAGTAATCACCACTGAAAATTGAGAAATTTGAGTTTATCCGGGGAGAGTTGAATTAGGTGGTAATGTGATAGAGATTGTAAGTAGAAGATCTTGGATTCAAAACCTCTTATTTAAAAAAAAAAAAAAAAAAAAATTTCAAGAGAAGGTCATCAAATAAATATTGAGGATTTAATTAACTACGTAATCTCACAAGAGAATTTCATAATCGACTACATTCACTTTTGGTTTTCTAATTGAAAATTGTGAACCAATTTCGAAGATTCGACAGTTGAATCTACCAAATCCCTCAAGGAAAATGTTTGGATATATGAAAGGAATTATAGATCATATATAGCAGTATAGGAAACTTGTATCAAAGAAATAAAAATTTGTAAACTTTGAAAAGGTACAACAAATTAATGTATAATACTGTAAAAGTTGAATGCATGGTCTAAAATTAGACTAGGTGTCTCAAAGTACACAAGACACATCGAACTCCTTGAAAAGTGAATAAGGATAAGAATAAAGAGAAGAACAAATGCGACACAAACTAAAAGGCAATATTTGACTTCAAACATAGCCATCCAAGGTGTGCTCAAGAGCATTATATTATTATTATTTTATGGAATATGGTGGCCTCCATTACAATTTTGTGGTCCTTTTTTTCTTTGCATAATGAATTGCATATGCTATTTTAGCAGGTACGTGTAAATTACGTGATTTGTGTGAAATAAAAAGATATTTAAAAATAATTATTGAAAAATGCATAAACGACGCAAGTGAAATAGTTCTAGAAAAAATTTTGACATCCAAACGCTCGTAAAATTGATGACTAAGCATGCCAGATGAAATTGATGCACTGGATCCCAAGAAAGCTGTTTTTTTTTTTTTCTCTCTCAGTTGAAAACAAAGAATCCAAGAAGGAAAGACATTTTCATAGTAATATAGTAATAATCAAGATTGTTTTATAGAGATTACACATATTAATAGTGTTTGATCTATTTTACATCTCTTTAATGATTTCTATTGAAAACATTCGGCTGATGCAGAATTGCAAACAGAACCAAAGACAAAAAATTCTTTATCCCCGATCCCTGTTTCTCCTTTTTGGGAACTATTTTCGGTTTTGAGTCAATTCAATTGAGAATATATGCAGTGTAATTCTTTCCTGACCACTATGGTCCAAGGACTGATGATCAATGTAATTTCAAGCCACACCCTTATATTATGCACCTTTTCTCTAGAGCTTTGAGAACCTCTGTTTTCAAACTCGGACCGGACCGGCCGGTCGAACCGAGAACCGGTCAGGTAGCCGGTCCGAGTCACATTGAAAAACCGAAAATTTAAGACCCGGTCAAAGCCGGTCAAAAACCGGATTTGATCGGGAAAAAATCGGTTTTTCCGGTTCAACAGTAATTTTTTTAAAATAAAATTCAAACTTTTTAATATTATGTTTTGGCCCCCTAAATTGTTAAAACTTATTGATATACCTCAAATATTTGATACTTTATAAATATTGTCCTAAAATTTGATGTTATTTTTCAATTAAATTCATAATTTTAATTCTAAACTTGTTAATATTTATTAAATAATATAAATTGCTACTTGATTGTTCTAATTTCTTTGTATTTTCTTGTTAAATATATTTGAAACATCAAATATATATGAATATACCTTTATTAATATCAATATATTATTAGATATTATATATAAATATTTTAATTTTTAAATAATTTTTATTTATGACGTCATCCGGTTCGACCCCTATCGACCCCCGGTCGAACCCATTGACCCCTGACCTCGGCCGAGTCGCTATCCGGTCCGGTTCTGAAAACATAGTTGAGAACCGTGGCTGCTTCTATCCTACGCAAAACATCATACAGGATTTTGCACACAGGATGATCAATAACCATAAGCACACTTCCCAATATCCAGATCCTGTTCATAATGCGATATCTTGTATCACCAAAATAGCTGGTAGCCATTAGAAGAGGCCACCCAAGATTATCTGTACATAACAAGTTGACAGATCAATGCCTCAAGATGTTGATGTTTGATCCGACTTTCGGAAAGTTCTAAAACAAGGGAAACCTCACCACGTGTACATGATCAACTCTGGGGCAACATCATGGGCTGCTGAAAATTGACATTAGCAGAAAGCTATGCAGTCTAGTCTTCTGAAGGAAAGGAACAGCTCTTTTTGTGAGTTGATGCTCTAAAAGCTCTGTCACAGACTAAAGAACAGCTAACATGAACCTGGTTTTTCTCGCATTGTTTGAGACTGTCGAGACAGATTTAAGAGGGGAAGTGTACGTTTAAAACAGCTTGATAGATGTAGTTCTTCTTTTGGTTGCTTCCAGTTCCCAGGAATGAAGATGTATTGCTAACAACATACGAAAGTACAGTAGGATTGATGATATACCAGCTTCAAAATCAAAAGAGTGATATATATAATCTGTAAACTACAAATTCAACTCCAGGTTTATCATCAATAGACAACACATTGCAGGCCAGTTATATATTCTGATTCACAAGCATTACTCAAAACAGTTATATACAATGGGAACTGAAATAGCAGCAGAACATACAGTTGCAAACAAACGAGAATCTGAAAACAAAGAAAAGCACATTTCCTTTATGCCAATGGAGCAGGAGTCGACTGAACGAGACTCTCTATCCTCTTCCGAATTTCATCAGGATTGGCACCCACCAGTTTGTCAACGGAAGCTCCTTCCTTGATCAGGAGAAATGTTGGCATGGCTTTTACTTCATACTTGGTTGCAACCTCCTAAGTAAACAAAAGAAGAAAAGGGAATACAAATTTCTTAGTATCACCACATATCTATAATTCTACCTTCTATCTTCTTGAGACAAGAAAATGGTCGTTGTGAATCTAGGCCTTAACTCCAATAAGATCATACATAATTGCAAAACGATATGGTAAAGATATATATAAACCATAACAGTCAGCTATCCAACTTTGCAGCAAGTGACTCAGTAAAGATGTCATGTGAAAATTTAATAGCTATTTTGCATATGAGGAATTGCCTCTGATTAGCCTCCAGTAAACAACAGTAATTAGACAAAAAAATGCTAAGAAAACAAGCTAGTCGAATCCCAAACCTCAAGAACACACAAGGCAAGCAGAATAAATCTGCCAAGAATGTCATTATCTATCTTAAATTGCTTCAAAATATTGTGCAGATTCTAACACATTCACCATGGCCTTCTGTTGTAAACAACATGAACTACCTATTGAATAGAATGTACTAACACTAGCTCACAATTTTCTTCCAACTGTGCAGTCCAGCCCTGGATGCTCTGTCTAGCTTCTGGCTTCCTTTCTATTTATCTATTCTACAACTACAACAATCACAAACATATACCATAAGTATTCATGATGGAACAGTTCCCACCCGCAACTACTACAGAGATGAACAGTTGAACTATAGGAAGCCAAGAATCATAGCAGATGACGTTAGTGCGGTCACAAAAAATAAGATTCAAGGCTACCAGTCTCGTTGAGTCAAATGACAGATAATGAAGTCCCACTATATTACACTCTATATGCAAGCTTATCATGTGCTTTAGATGACTGAAATGCTCTAGGGAATGTACTTCATATGATCTTTAGAATGCTGATGGTAGTCAGAGGCCATAGGCTGTATTATACCATTATTCTTTCAACTATTGCAATGGTAGTAGATAAAATTTCTTGAATTAAGTTTTGAATATTTTGACTGGAAGTATTTACCTTCCTGTTAAGCTCTGGGCATTTCCATGTTCTACAAAAATTACTTCACCAGAGACCTTAATGATTTGTGGACAACAGTACAGAAAGCTTAAAACGGATTTACTAGTGCATCTTCACCAAAATAGCATAGGAAACAGATAAAAAAACCTTTGAGACAGGTGAAATACGAGAGTCATACTGAGCAGCTTGCCAGAGCAGTTCATATGATAACCAAAGAGGATTTAAGGTGTCGCCAAACATAGAGGAGATTTAACAATCTTAAATTGCAGTCTATTGATCGAGTACAGATAAACTAGAACTAGATCTGCTCAAAGACAAAAGACAAACAAATTTGATTTGCATACGTATTATCAGCTTTTATCCAGGCAAATCTTTGGTTTGGAGAATTCTGCACAAATGTAAATATGCATGAAATTCATAAGATATTTCTTTTAGAGAGCGCAATTGGAAGGATCATGAAACAAAGACTATTTCTGATAGAAGCCAGCAAAGCTGAAAAGGTTACACTACGTATTGAGCGGTGTCCTGCATTATTCCCCAAGTACTAGCAAGTTTTAATTAACATTAAAGATGTCTGGAATCAGATTCGATCTTTTTGAGCATAACAAAGTTATGGAAGGGGAAGAATATGCATACAATTTGAAAATCTCTATTACCCTTCTTTGGTTGACTGAAGTGGAAATTAAATTGATCCATGATCTTAGACGAGATGACAATTCAGTAGCTAAAGCATGCATAATTAAGCTTGTTGTACATCAAGACAACAGGTGGTGCATCCATCCTTGGTTCTTCTAGCATAGTACTAATTTTCTTAAGATTTTAACAAACAAGCTTAATTCTGTTCATCCTTGTGCAGTTTAGTGATTTTTGTACTTGACAAATGCAAATGAAAGTGAACTGCCGGAGTCTTTCTGCTAAACTAAAAAATCCATAGATGCATAGCTACTAATGCAGTACAAAATCGAAAGGAGCACACAGGCTTTACAATTGCTACCAATGCAACATCCCTTCTACATACTTGTCAGCCGAGTTCATACTAAAACTTAAATTAAATGCCAACAGAAAATCACCTCTAACCCCAGGGGGCGAAGGGGGGCGGGGTGGTTGGGTTTTTCTGGGGGTGCTTGTATGGCAGGAAACAAAGTGGAGTATTACCTTGACTTCATCCACATCAACGGACAAAAAGGAAACATCTTGAAAATCTGAAGCCAATTCCTCAAAGAACGGATTCATTGCCACTGATGGCATACACCAAGAAGCTGAAAAGTGTGCCACAATCTGTACATACAATACAACACCCCACTCATCAATACTTATTTGTAGAGCTTAAATTCATTGAGGAAATTAAATTAAAATGCAATTCAATGCTAAAAAACACTTCCAGGATTTCACTGATTTCATGTAATTTCGGTAAAACAGGACGCCTGACTCCTCATGTAAGAATTGCTTAAATAGAGATAAAGACGAACTAATCTTTCAAGGTTTATTCCGAAAAATTGAAACAATTGCTCGGTTGTTCCCATACACTATTCCTTAAGAGCCCTTTTCCAATTACATCAGAAACAGTGAAAATAAGATGCTTTGTTTTGTATAATAATAGAGAGGAAGATAAATCAGTGAGCAGGCGGAAGAATTAAAGGCATATGCAAGCTTAAAGTACAAAGAGCTAAGCAGATACAACACAACGTACAGGATTGCCTCGAGTTGTTGCCTGATTAACATGAAAATTCCAGGACTCCAGCGAATCCACCTTGACAACTCTTGACTTACTTTGATGCTCCTGCCCTTCCATTTCTTCTTGTTCTTGCAGTTGGATGGCCTGGCTAGCTAGAAATATCAAATCACCATAGCTGTTGAAACATGTTTATACGTAGTTAAACCATTAAAGAAAGATCACATCTAATTTTTTCCAGAAGATGACAAAGCAAATCACTGCTAAATTGAGGCGTCGGACCCCACTTGTGGATATACATTGTGCAATTATGTAGTCCCCACAGCCCACAGTGCATTTGCCCATTCTTTAGTAGATTGGATTAACATTTGTCGGGTCAGGTTGAAGATTCTTCGAGGACCTGAAGCAAATCCTCCTATGTGGATTTGTTCACACAATTTAGGAAATACTTGTTCAAGAAATCAAGATCATGAGGGCACTCATCTGTCTCTAAAATCTTTCTTTCTTGGACTCTATTCCAGACGGACAAAGGCGAATTCGAATTTGCAAGGAGAAGTTGAAAAGTGAAATGGGTGTGTAATCACTATATAACTACAAATTAACACCTTTAAAGATACACGGCAAATCTCAAATTAAAATATTATTGGCAGACTTAGAGAATGAAATTCAATTCTGAATTTGAAATTAAAAGGGCTGAGATCATCGTCCTAAAACCCATCAATCCAAAAATTCCACTCTGCTTCCTTCCCTTGCACCTTAAAGTTGCTATATGAGTGAGAAAAAGAAAAAGAAAAAGAGACTTTTGTGCAGTTGAAATATTAGAGAGAGGGACAAAATGCGAGCATATGAAATATCCAAATTTGACGAGATTAAAAATTTTCACGAAATTAATCCCTTCGTTTGTTGGCCTAGACATTTTAGTTTTTCCGACATCACTTGGTGGTTTTTTTCTCTCTTATTTTTTTTTGTTCTTCTTCTATTCTCACTCATGTAGCAAGACTAGCGTCTCTTATTGAAGCCCAAGAGACATTTTGTTTAAGGATGGTGGTTCTAATGACCGTCCTTGTCCCGCATTCAATAATTTTCAAAAATGATATGACATATTGAAATGATATGACAATCAAGTTACTTCTTCAAAAATTAGGGAAATGACCCAAATAATCTTTCAATTCTTTATTAAATCACTTTTGGTTCTTCAACTTTAATTTAAGATCATGTCATCCTTTAATTTTTATTATCGAATCAATTTGATCCATCTACTTTAATTTGGGGCTATGCCCTAAATTAGCTCGATAATTAAGGTTAAGAGACAAAATTATCCCAAACTAAAGTGAAAGGAGCAAAATGATCAAGTAAAAGGATAAGGGATGACATTGCCCTAAATTAAAATTGAAGGACCAGAAGTAGTTCAATAAAAGTGTTGGAGGACTATTTGGGTCATTTGCCTTAAAAATTTCTCTTGTTCTTAGCTATGCGTGCAATTTGGCAAAACAAACTTACCTTTGGTTTCTGCTAATGGTTTTTGTCAAACTGCTGAGATGCAATACTTATATATGAAATTTGAGGAAGTTAAAGGCATTTCAATTTTCTCAGCTCAATATAGAAAAGAGTTTGTTTAACAGTGTTCTTAAATTTTTAAAATTTTTCGCAGTTCAATTTGCTAATTATGTTTCTGAACTTTTATATTCTATTAATATTCTTTTTGTTGGGTTGGAACTAGAATAGTTTCTATATCTTCTACTAATCCAAAGTCGAGCAACTCTTTTAACGTTGTTTTTTCGATTCACAAAATTTGAACTTGAGATCTTGTTTAAGGGATATCAAGTTTCTCGCCACTTAACCCAACAACGATTAATAAACAATTTATTTTTATTTTTATTTTTTTTGTCATCACTGTGGGTATCCGGGTCTACACCCGACTAATCCCACAGCGCTCCAGCAGAGCGGGCCCGACCGATATTGAAGAAGATAACAACTGGGTTGTTGTCCGGGATCGAACCCAGGTGGAACTCACCTAAGGAGACTACTTCCACCAGCAGACCAACCCAGCGCGGGCGATTAATAAAGAGTTTATGTATTACTAAAATGTTAACATGCTCTGTTGAAAAATTTTCACACTAACAACGTATAACAAGTAACCATAAACTAGGTAATTAAGATAGACATTTTGGGAGCTAACGCATCCAATAATAGCACCAATTTTCCAAATATAAATATTCTATATTAGGCCAGATGACCCTGTTTGTTAGTATGATTACTTTTCATTGGTTTTCAATTTGCTTTCAAAATAGATCATACAACTGATGCTCATGAAAAATCCCTTGACATTTCTACGCACATATGAAATCTTTGTAAGTCCACGTGTCAAAACGATATTGAACCAATTTTAACCTGATCCAACTTGTCAAAAACTTGAACATTCATTGGCCGAGGGCATATCCAAAGGCAGATAAGGTGCTCTTGAGCATTCGCTCTACATCACAGAAACATTAAAACAAAACCTCTACATCATCATCCAGCTGCGAAAGTTATATTCGGCAAATTGCCTTTCCATCACTTTGCCTAAGAATTTTGGAAATCTTGCAAACTGAAATAAACAAGCAATGGCCCAAGCTATGGCTTCAATGGCAGGATTACGTGGATCCTCTCAAGCTGTGCTGGATGGCAGCCTCCAGCTCAGCGGTTCTGGCCGCTTGAGCACATCCAGCACCACCAGAGTTGCCTTGGCTAGACCAGGATTCAGCGTTAGAGCCCAGCAAGGATCAGGCGAGACCGAAACAAGCCGCCGAGCCATGTTGGGGGTTGTTGCAGCTGGGATTGCCTCAGGATCTTTTGTTCAGGCAGCGCTTGCTGAAGCCAGGGCAATCAAGGTTGGAGGACCACCACCGCCCTCTGGCGGATTGCGTAAGTTCTTCTCCATTCCCTTCTTCTACGACTTTCCTTGTAAGAACATGGCCATGTTGTTTTCACATGAGCTCTTGCTGATTTATGCTAAAATTAGGCGAAAATTGGATCACAATGTTGGATAGCTAAGAATTTCCCCACTTCCATTGCTGTCAGCTACTTCACATAACCTATCGAAATTTTACCTCAAGATATCTTTTTCAATCTATGAAATGAATTTGGTTTTTGTTGATTAAAAATCATCTGAGATATAGAGCCACAAGGTTTGACCAGAGAGGCAGATTCTTTGGATAGATAATGTTAGATTGCTAGTCGGCAATTGAGATTTTACTAATCATTATGTCAAAATTTGTGCATTTGGCAGCCGGAACTTTGAACTCAGACATTCCGAGAGACCTTGATTTGCCACTGAAGGACCGTTTCTTCATTCAGGCGCTGTCACCGGCTGGGGCAGCAGCGAGGGCGAAGGATAGTGCCAAGGATATTATTAATGTAAAGGGATTGATAGACAAGAAGGCTTGGCCTTATGTACAAAATGACCTTCGTCTAAAGGCCGAATTACTTCGCTATGATCTCAACACTGTCATCTCAGCAAAACCCAAAGATGAGAAGAAACAGCTGAAAGATCTCACCGGGAAGCTGTTCCAGACCATCAGTGATGTAAGTTGACCAAATATTCCTTCATGCCAACTTTGTTTTTGTGAACTGCATACTTTTTAATTGGCCGAAGCCATGTAACTGTGCAATTTTTTGGCATAACAGTTGGATCATGCAGCGAAGATCAAGAGCACTCCTGAAGCAGAGAAGTACTATGCAGCAACTGTATCTACTTTAAATGATGTTCTATCAAAACTTGGTTAAACAAAATCAATGTACCTTGGTGTAAGCTTTTGTTGAGAAATCAGATGACACTTTCAAATTTAATTTCTCAAGGAATCTTTCATAACTGGAAAGGCAAATAGAGAGCCACAAAACTATCACTTTATGTGCTCAAGCCTGAGTCTTAGGCTGGTGTAAAGTAGCAGTTGCCGTAATTAATTCGTCCAAGACGTTGATTTAGGTCCAGGACCTCCAGCTAATCAAAGAGAATGAGGGATCGTGGCCCTTTAAAACTGAATATCATTGGATAAATACTCTGTTTTAACTCAGTCAAGGATGCCAATTACCACAAATGTAAACAGAAACCAATATAGGATCCTGAACAGACATTGGGCTCTGCAAGAGAATAAGATAACAAATTTGTTCACGGGCAGAAATGTTTATTGTACAAAAGTTCTTCGCTGTGACCATAACAAGAATGCAGCTCCTCACAACTTGTGAGAATTTTGAAATTTGATAGCCAAGACAGAGATAAGCTCGAATCGATGAATTGACATTGAGAATGTTATTCATGTCATATTCATGGTAGTGAGGCCTCAAGAAGAAGCAGGAAAATCTTGAAATAGCCTGACGCTTTGAGATCTTAATCATACGTTTTTGCGCATGCTGTGTTAGCTGGACAAAGAGAGCAGGAAATGTTTGCCACAAAATTGAATGTTCTGGAACAGAGAAAGTTCAACCATTAGTAAGGTGTCTGACATTTTACTCCGTTAAATTGCTTGGAAATTGCATGCATGAGAAAGTTCTGAACTTGATTCATCAGAGGGATACTTGCCCAAGACAGAACAGGCAATATAGAGCATTGTGCCTAAGAACGCAAAAGTAGCACGACAAATCCCCCCAGTTTATGGACCATTTTACAGAATTTTGCAGAATTACAGACAAGATGTGTCTAGGACTTCACAACCAGCATGGGACATTAGAAGTCAGGCTTTTCTCCGTCCATATGCCGAGTAATTCATTGCTAACGCCAAAGAGAATCAAGAAGCAAATTTCTAGGACTCAAACTATTCAAGACTTGAACATAACCCTCAGGATAAAAGTTTTCCATCTCATAATCATACTAGAAAAGCGTTAAAAAAAAAAAAGAGGCAAATCTAGATACTTTCCTACTCTTCAAATCTTGACCACCTCTTTAGAAGCAGATGCATGATAACATTGATAAGTCAGCTGGACAAAGAGAGGTAGAAACAATTTCAGCCTGTACAAGTAATGTTTATATTACTCGTGGGAGATTGAGTATGCAAAACAAAGATGCTGTTGGGCCATATAAATTACACAAAAGTTATTAAAACTATGCAATAAGCATCTTACTTTGTTGCAGAAAATAACAAACAACGAAACCAATTATCACAGGTAAAAGAAAGAAGCCGAATGACAAATTACTGACCTTACACAACATTTGTTAATTGCTTTTCTACGCTTTACTTTTTCTTCTTTGACGATTTTCCTTTAAGCTTTACTAGACTTTCTATTTTGCTTCCGCTTAAGTTTCTCTTGTGCATGATTTACTTCCCGGCTAACCAGGCTGGGAAGAAATTTACACAAATTCCTTTTTGCTGGAGGACTATAAATGTATTTCGGTTCTTTTGGAGGTTATACTGGACTTGAAAGTCGTCACATCGCTCAAACCAGAAACAATCGTTGGCAAATGAGTAAGGGAATAGCGTGTCCAGATTCTTGGGGTAACTAGTAATAGTTCACGTGATTTGCACGTAATTATAATATCCTAAATTATATTATTTTTTAGATACTAAAAATTTTTTGTGAAATTTTGATCATCAACATCATAATATAGTATTTTTATGTTATTTATTTTCTTTAGCCAGTTACTTTTAGAAATTTTATTAAATGGAAAGAGACAAAAAGCATTCCAATATAGTTAACATGTCTCATAGTATTAAATTTGGAATCATAAACCAAACATTTTTTTGATTTATAGCTTGAACTCTAACATATCAAATATTGATAATATCATGTTTTACCAAAATTGTTGTATATTCATGATTTTATTACATATGACTACAATCGTTACAATTTTTTATAAACGAAGAATATAATTAAGCTAAAATAATAAACATACATGTAATTTGAATTATTTGTATTCTTTTTATTGCTATTTTTGTCAATAATGGAGTATAAATGATCCACCAAGTAAAGTATTTTTTTTTTGGCTTGTATATTCTGACAATTGAAATTTCATAGATAGAGATAGTTGAGTTTTTTCCATTTTTTTTTCTTTTAATCATATTTTTTAGCACAATCCAATGCAAAGCAAAAGCAACAAGTCTACTTTTTTCATATGAGCACAATTTTTTTTGTTTCGATATCAGTGTTTTTAATAATCATGGAATTGGAACGAGAATTCTGGCTAATTAACAATTTTAATATTAATTTTTAGTATATTGTAGTATTTTATTTTTTCAATTGCCAACTTTAATCCATAACATCTACCATTTTTCAATTATTGGAATGCACTAAATCTGTCTAATTACAATTGTCACCATAAATGAAATTTACTTAATTTTAAAGTTTTTCATTTCATAACTGCTACCATTATTCACTAACATTGCAGTACAATAGACACATGTAATCATTAGAAAAATAAGGTTGTTTTGGGCATCACAAAAAAATAATTTGGATATCATTCTTCATTTTAAGTTTACTCTTATTATAATTCTTATTTTATAATTGGAGATGACTTTTGCATGGCTTGATGGATGGACTTGTTTGTTCAAACCAATACAAATGAAGCATTACTATATTATTACAAATAACAATGCTTATCTTCCCTTAAATGTCAGTGATTTGGATGTTGTCTTTGATATTATTTGAATTGTATTTCCAGCTTTTTAATTCATTTGTCATTCACTTTATGTCATTTTATAAATAGTTTCAGTTTTTCTTGTTTTGAGGGGTTACTATTGATGATAATAATGGTTTATATGGTGCTGTTTCAGATTTTTTTTTTTTCCAATTTAATATTACTATTTCAGT
>NW_020861464.1:0-16793 GCF_003713205.1 Coffea eugenioides
CCACGTCCCCGTCCACTACGTGTACCTTCCATGAATTCTACTTGGTCTAGGCGAATGTACTAAACCAATATAATATCAATCCATGTAAGTCAAACCCAAAAACTTTTACAATAACATACATATACATTCCGAACAAGGCAACCAACACACATATCAACAACCAGTCAAGTCAAGTACAAACAGGGACAATCCACGAGGGAATGGCCTCATCAAAAGAAATACACACGTAGCTAATCCAAACGTACAAAACGATTAGCTAAGGCTCTTTCCCTATCCGCCCTATATACAGAAAACAAAACTATCTCAAAACCCTAGGAGTCGTGACCTAGTCCGATGACGAACTAGAAGACCCACCCGACGGGGTAGATCCAACCCCAGACTCGGGCCCCGCACATGAGTCCTCGTCGCTCACGCCCCCGACCACGTCCGCGCAGAGGTTCAGGATCGATGCGGCGCGAACCTTCACCTTTCGGGCTCTCTTAGACTCACGCTCACGGGTCTCCCTAAGCTGAGTACAGAGATCATCAACCCTATCCTCTACCTCTAGTACGTCATACTCCAACCCCTTAATGCGCTCGGCCTGTTTCTCATTGGCCACCCTAAGCTGTCTCACCTCGGCCTCAAGCCTAGCCTTATTTTCGGCCAACTCCTTACGCTCCTCGGCCACGGCAAACACCAGAGCGTTAGGGCAAGCATACTTATGTCGACACTCGCAACGTCGGAGGCGGTTAGCCGGGCTCCAACGCACAACGGCCCCTCTGGACCGGATCTGGTACGAAATCACTGGGAGCGCTCCAAGAGGTCTCTGGCCCGGAGGACTATCACTAGGCTCACCCTGTCCGGCCATCCTACACCAAAAGAGCAATTAACCATAAATAAGCTTAAAGGCCATAAACAAAGAACCCTCAAATTGAGCATTTCTATTACACCCAGGCTAATTCAAACCTAGGCTCTGATACCACATGTGACAGCCCCACCTTCCCCTAAGGTGAACCAAAGGGGTTAGCGGACTGCCTGCCCAGCTCTCGCCAGGACTAACGGTTCGGTATCGAGCGAGCTAATACGTTCCGGAACTTACAAACGCGTGTAAACAGGTCAAAATGTCAAAATAAAAAAAATGAAACCGGAGTCGGTTATGAATAGTAACCGACCCGTTAGAACCCAACCACATATCAAGCAAACATTCACATCTTAAAATTTAGCATTTACAAGCCAAAGTGGCATGCAAAAGTATTCAAAAGTGGATACATGTGTGGTTTGCCAAATCAAAAGAGAAACGGTCCCAAAAGTACATTTAGGGTGGAGTCTACGGTATTGGTTACTTCTGTAACGTTGACGGAGTGTCAACTGTTATTTAGATCAAGTTTCGGTGAAGCAAATGGGAATTTGGCTCCTGAGAGCCACCCGTATCCTTTCTGTCTATGGTGTTTGTTCACTTCTTTATTTGCTGCACATATGTGATTAATTGAATATGAAGTTCCATGTTTCTTATTTGCTATTATTTTGGTACCTCATTGAGCGTAACCTCACCCCTTCCCGTCATCTTTGTTTTCCTTACAGGGAACCACTTTTGGGGCTAAGATGTTTTGACGCACGAGTCAAGCTAGTTTTATTATAGTTTTGTAAAGCTCCTCAATAGTTGGAAAACCCTAAATGTATTTTGATCTAATTATCTTCTTTTGTTCCATAAATTACAAACGTTTGTGTATAAAACTATTTACCCTGTTCATGTATACTATTTGGATTGGAAATGTTTTCCCGAGTCATATGGCCATATCTGTATTCGTTGGGCTCCTGGCTTGGTGGTGATGTGGCAACCACTATTCATTGTGGTGTTGCTTTTCGTTTTCCATTTGGCAACTCTGAATCGTTTGAGCGCGCTATTACCTTCCTGAACGTTTTCGATTTCTTTTAACGACTCGACTAAGTCCTGGCGAGAGCTGGGCAGGCGGCCCACCGAACCCTTTGGTTCGCCTTAGGGGGAGGTGGGGCTGTCACAGTTGGTATCAGAGCTTAGGCTTCCGATCTCTGTAGTGTATCCTAGGCTAAAGTTTAGGATGCCGGACTGTGGGATTTGATTTGATTTGACAGTTAAGGACTAAGTACTTGTTCGAGCATAAACTATGAATTGCGAGTGTTATGGGCCTTTAATCCTTTCCGTGGTATTGGAGGATCATAGATAGGTACGTTAGGTAGGAATTTTTGTGAGAACCCGTAATTTTTCCCATTTTCTAGGTTTTATTATCTTTCATGGCTTGTTTTCTGCATTTTCGTGATTAGGAAAAATTCTAGTTCTTTTTAAGGAGCAGATATAGTTTTTAGATGATTTTTCTATTATCGAATAGGTTTTGATAAATTAAGAGTGTATACCGGACGTGGGACCCACTAGTGCGAAAAGTTTGGAAAAGTTCGGCCAACTAGGTTAAGTTTTAGATACTGGAATTAATTTACCGGGTGTTAAGAGATAAGTAGAGGTTGCAATTTGGATTGGTGTGAGAGGAAACAAAGTGATAGACTTGCATTAATGGAGGTGACAAGTGTCACCCTTGGAGTGGTCCTTAAGTAAGACTACTATTCCTTTTCTTACCATTGACCAAATAAATCAAAAAAATAACCAAAAATTCACCATTTTCTCTTCATCTTGGCCGAGCTCCTTGAGCAACAAAAGAAAGAAAACTCTTCAAGATTTTGGCTTCAATCTTGCTTCAATCAACTTACTCAACCATTCAACCTTGATTTTGCTCCATAAAACCACTTAAGGGAGTGATAGTGAAGTGTTGTGTGGAGTTATTTGGAAAGCTAAGAGGACTTGTTGCTCTCTCTCTCTTGTTTCTAAGGTGAGTTGTGAAGAACCACTCTCCTCCCTTTATTGATGCTTAAATCATGCTTAGTGGTAGTATGAGATGCAATATTATGGATTATTTCTTGAATTGTGGTTGAATTGATGAAGTTTCATAATTTTTGGGGATTTTTCTGTTTTAATATGAACATGATTGTGTGGCTATATATGATGATTGGAAATTATGTTTAAGGACTCTATGAGGTGGAAAAAGTGGTTAATTGCAAACAATTTCTGTTTTGGAAGAAATCTTGGAAAGTTAGGGTTTATGATGATAACATTCTGCCCGATTTTGTAGCTCCTATTTAGAGGCCGAATTGGCTTTGGATTAAAACATGAAAGTTGTAGGTAATGATATTTTAGAGGTGTCTGCAAAATTTTAGGTCAATCGGAGTAGCGTAGCTTGAGAAAAGTCGAAATTACCCTTGCTATTCTGGTTTTACCCGAATTGGAGAATTGCTTCTATAATTGGTTATTTTGGTTAGGAATGCTTCCGAATTGGTTGTTGAGGCCTTCTGATGAAATGTAGCCATGTGTCTTAGATTTTAGCTGGTTTTGGAATTTCTAGATTTGGACATCGATAGCCTGATTTATGATGTTTCCGCTAGAATGCGTTTTGTGAATCTGTTTTTGTGATTCTGGTGTAGTATCTTGCATTTTTGACATGGTTACACACGAAACTGGGTTGAGTGACCTTCTGTAATATTGTATCCCTATCTCTTAACTTCGAAACGGTGGGTCTTGCACCTTCATCGGATAATCGTAGTGTCTTTGGTGCCATTACCGCAAAATGAGGTCGAAAACTATTTTTTTTCAGGGTTACAACTAGTTGCATTTCCGGATTTTCTGGTTTTCCCTAATGCTTGTATATGTTTATGGAACCCTATTGGGGTCGTATTTGGCACTGGTTTATGACTCGTTATCGAGTCTCATTGTACTTGTTTGCATGTTTTAGGGCGTGACGGTGGTTCACGACGTTCTTTGGATGGTAGTGCATGAAACACCATTTGCAAGCTTGGTGAGTGTACTCTCACTTATGTGTTACTATATAGCTTTGATACTTGAACTTGATGAGTTGAATGTTAATTGATTGAAGTGAGAGCGTACTTTATCACTCTCACTTATTGTTTCTCTTGTTATTGGAATGTTACATGAAATGAAAGTACTTGATTTGGTGTCGATTGGACGAGTATCCAACGACCACAATTGTTATCTTTGAGCTCAACCCCATTGGTAGTTGATTGAATCGAGCCGGCGAGGGCTTGGTCGTGCCAATTAATGATCCTTGGGGAAAGTGTTATATGGAATCTTGTAGTAAGAGAGACTCTCGATTTCGGTAAACTCGAGTAATACCACAGTGCAAGTGTTTGGAGTTCGGGCCCGGTAGGGGGATGTTAGGTGGATGGAATGGAAGTAAAGTGGAGTCTACGGTTGGTTACTTTTGAACTTTGACGGAGAGTCAATGAGATCCGATCAAGAATGCAAACTAGGAAAATGGCTCTTGAGAGCCACCCGTATCCTTTTATCCTCAATATTGACGTGTGCCTTGGCTTACTTTTGATGAATTGAAATGAAAAGCTTTATGCCTATGTGAACTTTGTTGCTTGGGTAGTATTCTCACTGGGCAATTACCTCACTCTATTCCTTTTGTTTTCCTTACAAGAAAATAACTACTTTTGGACTGCAATTGATAATTGGTTGCCGAAATGAGCTAGTTGGACATATCTTTTGTATAGCTCATTTATTGAAACCCTAAATGTACTTTTGGGTCTGTTTCTCTTTTGATTTGGCAAACCATACATGTATCCACTTTTGAATACTTTTGTATGCAACTTTGGATTGTAAATACTAAAGTTCAAGATGTGAACGTTTGCCTGGTTTTTGGTTGGGTTCTGACGGGTCGGTTACTATTCATGGCCGACTCCGGATTTAATTATTTTATTTTGGGTTATTTTGCCATTTTGACTTGTTTACGCGCGTTTGTAAGTTCCGGAACGCAATAGATCGCTCTAACTGCACCGTTAGTCCTGGCGAGAGCTGGGCAGGCAGTCCGCTAACCCCTTTGGTTCGCCTTAGGGGAAGGTGGGGCTGTCACAATTTTGATTGTAGATAATTTACTCTTGGGACTGGCCAGCTCGAGATGTGAATTATCTTATTTCGGATTCTCGTGCCCGAGTACTCTAAAGTTGAGGTGGCGTTAAGTACTTGGAATTTTCATTTTGGAAACATGAACAGGCTTTGTCTGACTAGAATGAGCACAAGAGGTCAATGGACATCTAGTTTGGATAGTAAGTGACGTGAGAGACCAGACGGGCTGATACTGGGACGACTTCACCTTTTCCTTTTGGTTCGCCCGTATAGTACTACCACCTGACGTTAGTATATGTGTTTGTGTACATGGTTATCTGTCCAACTTGAGATGTATTTGTGTACTTGCTTATCCGTCTTTTGATATGGCGTGTTATGTGCGATATGTTATTTGTGTACTTGGTATGATGGATTTTGTTATTTTAGTCAATTTACTGCATTCATTCATTAAAGTACCCTTTTGGAAAGAAAAAAGAGAGGGAGGAAAAAAAAAACTATATATATATGGAGGGAAGACGTAGTCGCGGACATGGTCATAGCTATGGAACAAAACGAGACCGAGAGTCAAGAGAAGAAAGGGAGGAAACAACAGCTGAACAAAACATGGACCGAGAATGCCACTTGTATTCAAAACTTTATTATGACCCATTGTTTTGGCTGTGTTGGCCGACAGGCTACCATCTGAGTTCCAACAATTCTGTGAGATGGCACATTGGGTTGAGATGTATAAGAAAATCGCGGTTCTTCGAGACGAAATAGAAGTCCAAAAGAAACTAGTCGCATACTGGGAAGGGCGATGGAAGCACGAGTATTCAGAGAAAATTGAGCTCTTGCACAAGAACTTAGAGCTAAAAAGGAAATACGAAGGGATTTTCGAGGAGGCCTTAGCAATGGCACAAAGCACTACTTCTATGGGGGTTCCAGAGAAAACTCAAAGGACAGAAGTTGCAAGGCCACAAGTGAAGACCTTCCATGCAAAGAAAAGGAGCACATCTCTTGAGAGTCAAAGGCCAGAACAGGGTAAGCGAGGTAGGTCATTTGCTAAGAAGGGTCGTGGAGAGGGTGGTGTGACAATCTGTGGTTATTGTAGAAAATCCAATCATATTGAAGTGGATTGTTGGAGAAAGGGGAGGAGATGTCTGCGCTGTGGGAACGCTGAGCTTCGGGTTGCTAATTGCCCGGGTTTATTGCACGAAAAGAAAGGAACCCAGCAGCCAACCCAGACCGACCCTGGACCGTCAACTAGAGAAGGGACTGGAATGAAGAGGACGTAGAAGGTACAGGCTACTGGTTACCTTAGGTTTTGATAGATTCCGTTGATAAGAAAAATTTCGAGGGTGAAATTCTTTTAAGGGGGAGAGAGTGTGAGAACCCGTAACTTTTCCATTTTCTAGGTTTTATTATCTTTAATGGCATGTTTTCTGCATTTTCTTGATTAGGAAAATTTCTAGATAATTTGTATGAGTAAATAGAGGTTATATAATGAATGTGTATGAATACTGTTGATTTTTCCCGAGTTCACACTATTTTAAAAAAGGGAAAAAAGTTCCAAATAACCCTTAAACTTTTTACGCATAAAGTTTTAGCCCTTTAACAAATTATTAGGAAATTTTTGGCCATCGATCTATTAAAAGTGCAAATGTAAGCGCTTCTGTGATTCTAGCCATTTATGAGTAATGGAAATGAAGGGCATCTTGTCCGTGTAGGAATATTAAAATCCAAAATTTCTTTAATTTGATTGTTGTAGTAAAGAGATTCGAATTGATTTAGTGACTAAAGTCTTCATTTTTTGTTTTTTTTTTCCTACTTCCTTGTGGTTCTTATGGTTGTTTGTGGTAGGATGCGTAATGCATCAAATGAAATGATTAAGTTCAGATCTGAAAAGAATTTTGCCCATCTCTTCAGATTCAGTTCCACCCTCATCTTTTTTTGGTAAGAAGAAGTTACTTAAAAATTGAAACAGTCAGTACAAGATCCAGAGCCAAAAGATCGAGATCTTAAGATCTCGAATTTATAAAACGGGGCAAACAAAATGCCCTACCAATCATTCTCTACTAGTTTTGCGTGGCTGCAGGCTGGTCACTTAACACCTTGAGGCTTCTTTCTCTGTTTCTGCAACCCATTTTGCCAAAAGATCTGCACAGCAATTTTGCTTCCTTGAAGACATGCTTAATGAGTTGTGATCGAAGTCTCATGAATATTCTTGCAATCATGAATCAATAGAAAGAAGTGAAAGGTTGATTTGGCGGGTAGTTGAACCGACCAGAATCAGGCTCCTCTGAGATGAAGTGAGGGGTATCCTCGTGTCCGAAGTGAATGGCGGGGTTCTCCCCTGGGATCACTCCGACGATCAAGTTAGTATGAGAACGAGAGAAAAGTAATAGTATTGTCAAATGAACAGTATGCTTACTTGTTGGGAGTGTGTGGGGTATTTATAGGGTGAGAGCGGAGGGCAAGATGGAGGTCTTATGCCGGTGGGACCCATGCCCTGCCATTACGGCTCTGCTCCCTGTCAGATGGCCTGACCCTGACACTGTAGCCGCCTGGACAGGGTGACGTGGAGTCCTTCGCAGTAGTCATTAAGTGCGACAGTGCTTTTCAGATAAAGCACTGATCCCGGGTGATGTCAGGTGTCTTGGCATCATCAGCGTGCAGCTGAGGTGGAGTTGCCGAGGTCACCTACACGGTAGACTGGGGATGTGGCCGAGCTTAGGGGGTATGCCCAAGGGCACGGATGAGCTCCGATGAGGGACGAGGTGAGTTCACCTCGGACATGCGGGGTGGCCGAGGTGAGCACCCTCAATAAGCCCCCCAAGCCTCGGTAGCTCCGGGCTAGGGAGGTACCAAGGCTTCCTTGGGCCGAAGTCGTAAAGAGTCGGAGTGCCGAAACTGCTCCGAGAAATGCGGGGACGTGACACGTGGGCAGGTCAGCTGATATGACGTGATCCCTGGTAACCGTCGCGTCGTGAAGTAGTGGGACGTTTCGTGCAGAGGGTGTCAGCTGAAAGGACGGGGCATGAATGAGGAGAGAGGGAGGCACGGCGTTTTGAATTCGAACGTGGCCGTCCTTTCGCATTCTTGTCGCCTCTTTGGATTTCCCCCAAACCCTTATAAATAAGGGGGTCCCCCTCACCGCACTTCTCACACCTTTCATTTTCATCCGAGACCTGCCAAGTTCGTGAGCGTAGCCGAGATCAGTCTAGTAGCCGAGGTCAGAGCCGAGATCAGAGCCGAGGTCATCAACTTCGTCCAATTCCGTAGGCAATAGTAAGTATCCCTCTTCTTTCTTATCTCGTCTTTCACCCATGGCCAAAACGGCTAAGACCCATAAAGAGATCGTGACTCCGAGCTACCAGACCGAGGTGAGGCCGGATCCTGGGGAAGAAGCGACGACGTCCAGCTCAGAAGGGTCGACCCCGAGTTCTGAGAAGGGATCGACCGAGGCGGGAGCCAGCGAGGCAGCCTCGGAGTTGGAGTCGTCCGAGATGAGCGATGGTGGTTCCGAGGTGGGCTATAACGAGGAGCTCGGCGTCGAGATACCACACGACGAGGACGTACTGGAGCCTGTCGCTCCCAAGGGCACAGCCAACATCGACTTCGGCAAGATGCCGAAGTTTAGAAGTCGCATCGGAAGGGATAGGGCCGTGAAGGTGATAAACAAGTACCCTTTCCGGTCGGGGTACGAGATTATACCGCCCGGGGCGGATGACTCAGCCGAAAAGCCCCCCTTGGGCATGGTGGCCATCTATGTCCAACAGTTAGAGGCCGGGCTGAGGATGCCCACATCGAGGTTCTTCAGAGACTTGCTTCGTCACTTCTTCGTGAGGATTACCCAGCTCACCCCGAACGCGATCCGTATCATTGTAGGGTTCGAAATGCTGTGCCGACATCAGGAGGTGACTCCCTCTGTCGACCTCTTCCGCCGATGCTATACCCTCAAGGCGCACGGGACAGATAAGGGATGGTTTTATGTTGGCAATCGGAACAATGCCATTCCGAAGTTGGTGATTGGTTCTCCCGGCTCGATCAAGAATTGGAAGCGCGACTTCTTCTTTGTGTCCGAAGTGGACTTCCCCAGGGGCTTCTGGTGGAGGCCAATTAAAGCGAAGGCCGACTCCTCCGCGGGGGATGCCGAGGAGGAGGCCTTCCAGAAGCTGATGGGGTCAGGACTTCGGATATTCAGTCTGGACTACCCCGAAGTCGTGCTGGTTGACGGGGGAATTAGCCGAGTTTTGCTCAGTCCTGACAAGACTCCCATCACTTCCACTAAACTCAAGATACCTTGTAATTTTCTTTCATAACTTTGCTTTCACTTCGGCTAAGACATATGATAATATTTGTTTCCTGTGCAGTGGCTAAACTGTCCGACATCGTCGTATCGGGCTCGTCCGAAGTGGCCAAAAGGCAGAAGAGGAAGAGCTCTGATGAGACATCGGCACCTCCGCCAAAGAAGAAATCACAAGGGCAAGCTGTCAAGACCTCGGCGGCTGAAAGCACTCCCACCACGGCTGGCCAAAGCAGCTCGGCCACCGCAGCTACGGGGTCCACCTCGTCCGTGCCAGAGAGGGTGTCCCTTGGAGTCGTCACGGCACTTCCACCTCCTCATGGCCGAGGCAAGCAGTTGAAACCCCCGGTCAACGCAGTCTCGGGGACCTCGCTATGGAATCGTTTCCATAGCCCCCCGGTGTTTTCCGGGGAGGAGAAGACATACCCCGGCGGGCACTGGTGTCCGAACTGGAAGATTTCGGTCAACGACAGGTGCAGCCAACCTCGGGTTGCCCAAGAGCTAGTAATGCACTCCCCCCTGCCAAGGGATTTGGAGTTTATGAAGAAACTGTCCCCGGCCGAGATGGTTCAAAGCCTCATGGTGAGCACAGCTTCCACCTCAGCCTTTGTGGCCGAGATGACACACCGGTACTGTGCTCTGGTCGAGGAGCAGGACACCGGCAAGCTGCAAAATCAGATCTCCAAGTTGGAGAAGAAATTGGCGGTGTCCGAGTCTGAGAAAGCCGAGCTTCAAAGACAGCTTAAGGAGGCCGAAACTAAGGGTGAGGAGGCCGAAGTTACAATGAATAGTCTCAGATCGGCCCTCGAAGAAGAGCAGAAGAGGGGGGACGAGGTGAAGAAGTCTCATGAGCAAGCCCTCAACAGTGTTGGGGCCTCGGCAGTGGACGCATTTCGGAGGTCTGAGGCCTTCACCAAGGATCTCGGCCAACTGCTCACACCAAACTTCATGTTCGGCTTCACGTCGGGTGTGGACGCGGCCGCAGCCCACCTCTCCTCCGAAACCTTGGAGTCGTTGAAAGACAATGCCAGCTACAATGAGGACTTCAAGGAGTTGTGCGACCGGATGGCCGACGGCCTCCAGACCGGAAGGAACTTGGCCGAAGTCCAGAACGAGTTCAACAAGTGGCTGTCCGAACTCGACGAAGTGTTCGAGGAGGGTGAAGAAGCTGGGGGAGACGAAGCCGGAAGGGGACATCGGCGAAGAGCATGGAAAAGAATTTCACCCCGGCGGAGGAGAGTCCGGAGAGAAGGCTGCCCAGGAGGGAGCCGAGACGGGGGTCTAGGCTCGTGGGCTTTAAAGGGGTGGCCGAGGTGGAGAGTGCTTAGTAGCATTCCGACCTCGGCCTTGCATTTTTTGTAACGCTCTTTTCTGTTGAATGAAAGCCTATTTCTTTTCATCTCAGCACTTTAATTTCTCGCTTTGACTTCGTCCCTTGCTTGTCCCCCTTTATTTTTTAATAGCGTAATTCCGATGTTGAAAAATAACATAAGATCCGAAGTCATAACTTGATTTAAAATTCAAGCATAATACATTTTGAGGTTCTCGGCGTGCCAAGACCTCGGCACTAATGAGCCATCTCGGTAACTCAGTTTACAATATCCCTTAAGGTCAGACTCCATAACTCGGTAAAGGCCTTCCCATTTTGGGCATAATTTCCCTTGTGGTTCAGCTCGGCTGACTGAGTTTTTCCTAAGAACCAAGTTTCCAGGCTGGAATCTACGGTGTCTGACGCGGGCATTGTAATAGTGTGTCAGTGTGTTCTTGTAGGAAGCTATCCGGGCTGAGGCGAGATCCCTTCGTTCATCGACGAGGTCGAGATCCAGCTGTCTCTCTTCGTTGTTCACCTCGGCGGCATAGGCTGCCAGCCGAGGGTTGGGGGTAAGGATCTCGGCAGGGATGACAGCCTCGGCTCCGTAGGTCAAAGAGAAGGGGGTCTCTTGCGTGGCTGACCTCGGCGTGGTCCGATAGGACCACAGGACACTGGGGAGTTCTTCGACCCAAGATGTTCCAGCTTGGTGTAGTCGGGTCTTGAGGCCATGCAAGAGAGTTCGGTTGAAGTTTTCTGCTTGACCGTTGGCCTGGGGGTGGCCTACTGAAGTGAAATGTTGTTTGATGCCAAGGTTTGTGCACCAAGTTTTAAAGGGGTTCTCGGCAAATTGTCTTCCATTATCCGAGATGATGACCTGAGGTATGCCGAAGCGGCAGACGATGCATTTCCAAAAGAATTTTTGAATTGCCAGCCCGGTGATGGTCCTCAGAGGCTTGGCCTCAACCCACTTGGTGAAGTAATCCACAGCGGTTACCAGGAAGGTATAACCCCCGACGGATCTGGGGAAAGGACCTATGATGTCTGTCCCCCATTGCTCAAACGGCCAAGGTGAAGTGATGGGAACCATGAGGTTTGCGGGCTGGTGATGTTCGGGTGCGTGGACCTGGCAGGAAGGGCTGCCGAGAACGAGGTCCTGGGCGTCTTGCCGAACTGAGGGCCAGAAATATCCAAGAAGCAAAGCCTTCTTGGCTAGCATTCTGTGGCCGACATGAGCTCCACACAAGCCTTCGTGGATCTCGTGAAGGACATGGCGTCCTGTCTCGGGAGTGACACACCTCAGCCATGGGCCGAGGTAGGAGCGTTTGTACAGTTCTCCATCGCGGAGAGCGTACCGAGCCGCCTTGCGTTGTATTTTTCTCGCCTCGGCTCGGTCTTCGGGAATGGCTCCTTGACCCAAGAAAAGGATGAACGGGGTCATCCAGGTTTCTTCAGAGTGCACGGGGCAGGCCACCTCTTCCACGTATCCTGGTTCACTCAGGACTTCCACTAAGACTGTTTTGTTGAGGTCAGAGAATGATGTGGAAGCCAGCCGGGATAAGGCGTCGGCTCGTTTATTCTGGGACCGGTGTATTCTTTGGATTTCGAAAGACTCGAAGTACGCGGTGAGTTGGTGAACTTTGGAGAGGTACCGTTGCATGGTCTCATCCCTGGCCTCGTATTCACCAAGAATTTGACGCACAACGAGTTGGGAGTCACTGCGGACGTGGATTTGCTGGGCGCCGAGCCTGCGGGCCAGCTGGAGTCCAGCAATTAAGGCCTCGTACTCGGCTTCATTATTGGTGGCTGGGAAGCCAAAGCGGAGGGCGTAAGAGCACACTTCTCCCTGAGGTCCTTCCAGGAGCAGTCCAGCTCCGCTGCCATCCCCATTAGAGGACCCGTCTACGTACAGCGTCCACGGGGAAGGGGTGGGAACCTCGGCACTGGCGGAGGTGGACTCTGGACCTTCCGTGAAGGTCAGTTCGGCCAAGAAATCAGCTAGGGCTTGAGCTTTTATGGCGGTGCGAGGCTCATACGACAGGTCATACTCTCCCAACTCGACAGCCCACTTGGTAAGGCGACCGGAAGCCTCGGGTCGCATCAATATTTGCCGAATGGGCTGGTCGGTCCTGACGGAGATGGGATGAGCAAGGAAGTAGGGCTTCAATCGCCGAGCTGCGTGGACTAGCCCCAGCACCAGTTTTTCCACCTGAGTGTATCGAGTCTCCGGCCCGCGGAGAGCTCGGCTGACGTAGTAGACTGGCACTTGGGTGCCCTCATCCCGGATAAGGACAGCGCTGACAGCCTCGTCGGTTGCGGCGAGGTAGAGGTAGAGTTTCTCCTCGGGCCGAGGTGAAGCGAGAGTGGGTAGGTGATGGAGATATTGCTTCAGCTTGTCGAAAGCAGCCTGGCATTCTTCCGTCCAGGCAAACTGATCGGCCTTCTTGAGCACCTTAAAGAAGGGCAGTGCTTTCTCAGCTGATTGGGACAGGAAGCGATTCAGCGCGGCCAGGCGTCCATTCAGCCGCTGGACTTCTCGGATGTTCCGAGGTGGGGACATGTCCTGAATGGCCTTGACCTTGTCGGGGTTGGCCTCGATTCCCCGGTGGGAAACCAGATACCCCAAGAATTTTCCCGAGGTGACGCCGAAGACGCATTTCTTAGGATTCAGCTTCATCCTCGAGTCTCGCAGGACACCAAAGACTTCCCTCACGTCTGACAGAAAGGATGAAGTGGCGAGACTCTTGACGAGGATGTCATCCACATAGGCCTCGACAGTGCGGCCGATTTGATTCTTGAAGAGTCAGTTGATCAGCCTTTGGTAGGTCGCCCCGGCGTTCTTTAGCCCGAAGGGCATAGTAGTGTAACAATAAGTGCCTCGGTCGGTGTAGAACGCCGTTTTTTCTTGGTCCTCCTCACTCATTCCTATTTGATGATACCCTTTGAAGGCATCTAGGAAGCAAAGGACTACATACCCCATCGCCGAGTCGACGAGGGCGTCTATCCTCGGCAGAGGATAGCAATCTTTGGGGCAGGCCTTGTTGAGGTCGGTGAAATCTACACACATTCTCCATCCACCGGTGTCCTTTTTTACCATGACTGGGTTGGACAGCCAGGTGGGATATTGGACCTCGTGGATCATCTTGGCCGGCAAGAGCTTATCGACCTCATCCGATATGGCCTTGCTACGTTCAGGGCCGAAGTGCCTTCGTTTCTGCCGCACAGGTCGGGCCTGTGGGTTAACGTTGAGTTGGTGAGTCATGAGCTCGGGTGGCATTCCGACCACTTCATCTGCGGACCACGCGAAGACGTCTCGGTGGTCCTTGATCAGGGAGATCATTTCTTCTTTCAGGGGTGAGGGGAGTCCGGTCCCTATTTGGACCACTTGGTCAGGTTTCGCCTCATCCAAGACCACTAGCTCCACCTCATCCCCGGGCTCAAGCCTGTTGGGCTCTCCTGCCTTCTGAGGGTCGATGCAGTCTATGGAGAGGACCGCTAGCCTCTTTTCTTCTGACCTCGGTGAGGGCCGGGGTATGACTGCTGCTTGAATGGTGGCGAGGTAGCATTCCCGAGCGGCGCCCACGTCGCTGCTCACCTCAGCCACCCCCGCAGGTATTGGGAATTTAAAGCTCAGGTGGTAGGTGGAGTATACGGCTCTCAAGGCGTTGAGCGTGGGCCGACCTATCAGCATGTTGTAGGGGGAGTCTGCTTTGACCACCGCAAAACTGACAAGCACAGTTCGGCAGCGTGGATGACGCCCGATAGTTACCATCAGGGTCACCATGCCCTCCGGGTGGACGACGTGTCCCCCGAAACCGACAAGGGGAGTTCTAACCGGAGTGAGTTGCTCCCGGGTCAGCTTCAAACTCTCAAAAGTTCTGTAGTACAAGACGTCTACCGAGCTTCCGGGGTCAACATAGACCTTTTTGACTACGTAGTTGTTGGTGAGGACTTCAATCACAAGAGCCCCGTGATTGCTGGAGGCCGCAGGAACGGGGTCAGCAGGGCCATAGGTGATGACCTCGGACAGCCGAGAGCTCGGCTCGGCCACCTCCATCTCGGCCTGGCGGTAGGTCCGCTTCCGGGAGTTCTGGCTGTCTCCTCCCGTTGGTCCTCCCGCGATGGTGTTGATCACCCCAGCGATGTTGGGGCCGTAGCCCGGTGATCCATCGCGTGGAGGCTGCTTGTCCTCCCTACGGTCTTCGGGACCCCGGCAATGCATGTTCGTGTCCCGTCGGTCGTCTCGGCGGGGGCCCCGGTTCTCCCGGTGGGAGCCGCTTCGGTTGAAGCCTCCATCCTTGCGGACGAATTGCTTCAGGTATCCTTGCCGGATCAAATTCTCGATCTCTCGCTTCAGATCATTACAGTCTTCGGTCTCGTGCCCAACATCCCGATGATAGGCACAATAGAGGTTTGAGTTCCTCTTATCTCTCCTCCCCGGAATTTCGGGAGGGTTGCGGCCGAGGTGATTCTGCCTCATCACAGCCAGGACATGGGTCCTGCTCGAATTGAGGGGTGTCAGCTCGGCGTCCGAGGTGGACGACCTGCCTTTTACGATTCGATCGAAGACACTCCGGCGGTCTCGGAGTTGGTTTGAAGTGCCACTTGGGCCTTGTTCACCTCGGCCTGTGTCTTTCTTCCTCCGGGGATCTTGCCCCATACGAGATGCTTGGGCTTCTCGCTTCATGCGATTTACATCTTCACTTCGGATTCCCTGGTCCACTCTTTCCCAGAGCTCTCGAAGTGTATGGGGGTACTGCCGATGGATTTCGGTGTTGAAGATCCCTGCTACTAACCCATTGGTGAAGGCAGCGATAGTTACCTGCTCGTTCTGGTCAGGTATCTGTACATTTTCCTCATTGAACCTTTGAACATACGAGCGAAGTGACTCGCCCTGTCCCTGTTGCAGGTTCAAGAGGTAAGCATAAGCCTTTGTGATTGGTCGAGACGACACAAAGCGGTGGATGAACCGGTCTATCAGCTCATCCAAGGAGGAAATGCTCCTTGGTTCTAAACTCCAGAACCACTTCCGGGCAGTCCCGTGTAGGAAGATAGGGAAAGCCCGACAGATCACGGCGTCGGGGACGCAGTAGAGTCGAAATGCGGAGATGAAGGCGCGGAGGTGATCCTCGGGGTCACCTCGGCCGTCATAGGTGTGCAAGTTTGGAAGCTTAAAGTTTGGGGGCACCATCTCCCCGTTGATGTCATCTGTGAAGGGCGGAGCCCTCATGTAGTCTGCAGCTAGGCCTCCGGGGCGCCGAGGTGGGTCCTTGGCCCGTTTCCCCAACAGTCCTCGGGAAAACGCCCTGGAGATGGAGGCAATTTTAGAGGTCGCCTTGGAGGAGGCGCGCCTAGAGGTACTCCGAGAGAGACGCCCCTCATCGGAGTCCTCACCTGAGGGAACCTCAGGAGACTTCGTCGATCTCCTCTTGGAAGATTCTGCTTTTTCTTTCCCCTGTCTTTTGAGGTATCTCCCTAGCTCCTCAAAAATGTTGGGGTTGTCTGATACGAACTCGGCCATCTTGGCGATGGCGTCCTCGTTGTTGGGCTGGGTCCTTTGGGACCCTTGTTCTTCAGAGATGCGGTCGTGCTGGGCTCCCGAGGTCTGCCCAGCCCCTGTTGAGGGAACTCTTCCGCTTCTAGAGCGCGTGGATCTCATTTCAGTAATAGTAGTCTCGTTCCCACAGACGGCGCCAATTGAAGAGGTGATTTTTGGCGGGTAGTTGAACCGACCAGAATCAGGCTCCTCTGAGATGAAGTGAGGGGTATCCTCGTGTCCGAAGTGAATGGCGGGGTTCTCCCCTGGGATCACTCCGACGATCAAGTTAGTATGAGAACGAGAGAAAAGTAATAGTATTGTCAAATGAACAGTATGCTTACTTGTTGGGAGTGTGTGGGGTATTTATAGGGTGAGAGCGGAGGGCAAGATGGAGGTCTTATGCCGGTGGGACCCATGCCCTGCCATTACGGCTCTGCTCCCTGTCAGATGGCCTGACCCTGACACTGTAGCCGCCTGGACAGGGTGACGTGGAGTCCTTCGCAGTAGTCATTAAGTGCGACAGTGCTTTTCAGATAAAGCACTGATCCCGGGTGATGTCAGGTGTCTTGGCATCATCAGCGTGCAGCTGAGGTGGAGTTGCCGAGGTCACCTACACGGTAGACTGGGGATGTGGCCGAGCTTAGGGGGTATGCCCAAGGGCACGGATGAGCTCCGATGAGGGACGAGGTGAGTTCACCTCGGACATGCGGGGTGGCCGAGGTGAGCACCCTCA
>NW_020861465.1:0-68164 GCF_003713205.1 Coffea eugenioides
AAGACCTGAATCCACTCAGAACAGAACGAAAATCGAGTGTCAACGTACCCGTCAGAACTGTCCAAATACAAGGCAGTTCTGACGAGCGTTATTGTTTTGATCATAACAGGAGCTACGGAACTCGGTTTTCGACGTACTTTATACCGTTTCGAAGCTGAGACCAAGATATAAATTTCTTATGAAAGAGTCGACACCCAGATCGTATGGAATCAGAACGGAAAAATGCACGGCAGAAACTGAAATGCAAAACGTACACAAACGGACGTCTAAAACAGGTCTGAGGGTTTTGTCTATAACTCGGAATACATTAATCCGTTTGACCTGAAATTTTACAGGTAGATTCAGAACTTAAAAGGCTACAACGTTGAAGAAGGCCACTTAACCCAGTTTCGAGTGTAACTAGGTCAAAACTGTAAGATACTAAACCAGAATCGTAAAACAGGTGAACAAACCGCAACCTGGTGCAAACAGCATAACTCAGCCTACTTAAGACCAAATTCAGAAATTTCAAAGGCATACGAAAGCTTAGAAACAGGGCTACATTTCATCAGAAGACTAGAACAACCAATTCTGAAGTAATCCTATCCAAAATCACCAATTACAAGTGCAGTTCTTACATTCGGACAAAACCAGAACAGCAAGGGTATTTTCGACTTTTATCACTCTACGCTACTCCGATTGACCTGAAATTTTACAGGCACCTATAAAATGTCATTTCCTACAACTTTCATGTTTTAAGCCAAGGCCAATTCGGCCTCTATCTAGGACCAAAATATTCGGACAGAATGAAGAACCAAGAAACCCCAATTTTCCAGATTTCATTCAAAACAGAAATCACTTGCAATCTTCCACTTTTTCCACCATCTAGCTTCATTACATACCATTTCCAACCATCATATATAGCCACACAATCATGCTTATATTAAAACAGGAAAAATCCCAATAAATATAAAACTTCACTAAATCATCCACAAATCAAGATATAAACCATAATTTTTCATCTCTTAACACCACTAAGCATGAATTAAGCTTCATTAGGTGAAGGAGAGAGTTCATTCATTACTCACCTAGTAAAACAAGAGAGAGGGAGTTGCTTGTCACCTTAGCTTCCACAAACACTTCACCAATCAACTTACTAATACCAAATGAAGAGGTTTTATGGAAGGAATTCAAGATTAACCGGTTAGTTTATGAGATTGAGCAAGATTAGGACAAGGAATTGAGAGAGATTTTTCTTTCTTCCTTTGGAGAGAATTTCGGCCAAGAGAGAGAAAAGAATGAGAAAGATTAAGCTTCATTTGTCTTATAAGAAGGTTGGAAAAAATAAGAATTAATTCTAGCCACAAGTTTGGTTAACACTTGGTTGAATCACAACCACACAATTTTCTCTCCCTTGTTGCATTTTGAACCACTAATTTTCGGCCAATAAGAAGCTAAGAGGGGGGAAAATATTTTGCTCTATTAATGGTAAACTTGCATGGCAAGTAAGTGGTGGTCAATTGGTGCGTTCAATCGGTAATGCGCGGGACCCGCCGGTTCGCGCCGTTTTTTCTTAAAACACACGTACTAGGGTTTTTACTTCCTATTCACTAATCTTATCTTATTGCTCCTAATTACATATTATTTCTCACTTAAAAGTCACTTTTAATCACCAAATTTGATCCTTTTTCCGTACCAAAATTTCATCCGGCGAAAATCACAAAAACCCTAATTTTGCTCCAATGTTGAAACCGAAGAGTGAAACCCTACTTTCTAGGCTCACTTGCACTTATTATGGAATAATTGGATAGTAGGGCTTTAAATCTTAATCCCTACATAGGGTTTTCGAAATACTCCTAAAACCAAACGTTACCGCCCAGCTAATGAATATATCAACGTAGAACGGACTGGGGCCTCACAATCTCCCCCACTTAGAACAATTTCGTCCTCGAAATTTTTCTATGAACGGAACCTATCGAATCTAAAGTAACCAGTGGCCTGTACCTTCTTCGTCCTCAGAAGAAACGAGGCTTTTCATTCCAGTCCCTTCTCTATTTGACGGTCCAGGGTCGGTCTGGGTTGGCTGCTGGGTTCCTTTCTTTTCACGCAATAAACTAGGGCAATTAGCAATCCGATGCTCGGTGCTCCCGCAACGCAGACACCTTCCATCCTTTTTCCAGCAATCCACCTCCATATGGTTGGATTTTCTACAGTAGCCACAAAATGAGAGAGCGATTGGGGTCTGATCCTCTTGTGAGCCATCATGCAGTGGTCCTTCTCCACTTGGGTTTCCTCCCGGAGTATCCTCCTTAAGTGTCTCCAAAATTTTCACACCCCTTACTCCACGACCCTTCTTAGCGACTGGCCTACCTCGCTTACACTGTTCTGGCCTTTTACCTCTTTTCTTTGCATGGAAGATATTTACTTGTGGCCTTGCAATTCCTGTCCTTTGAGCTTCCTCTGGAAACCCCATAGCAGTAGTGTTTTGTGCCATTGTTAAGGCCTCCTCAGAAATCCCTTCGTATTTCCTTTTTAGCTCCAAGTTCTGGTGCAAGAGCTCAATCTTTTCTGAATACTCGTGCTTCCATCGCCCTTCCCAGTATGCGGCTAGTCTCCTTTGGACCTCTATTTCGTCTCGAAGAACTGCGATTTCCTTATACATCTCGACCCAATATGCCATCTCACGGAGTTGCTGGACCTTCGATAGTAGCCTGCTGGCCAAAACAATGGGTCATAATAAATTCCTAAATACCAATGACACTCTCGGTCCCTGGTTTTGTTCAGTGGTTGTTTCCCCTTTTTCTTGACTCTTGGCCCCGCTTGGCTCCACGGCCACAACCATGTCCGCGACTACGTCTTCCCTCTATGTTTTTTTTTCTTCCAAAGGGTACTTTAATAAATGAAATACGCAAATAAACTTATACGCACATAACACGCCATATTAAGGAGACAGATAATCAATTACACAAATACATATCAAATTGGACAGATAACCATGTACACACACACACATACTAACATCATGTAGTAACTATATACGGGCGAGTCAAAAGAAAAGGTGAAATCGTCCCAGTCTCAAATAAATAACCCCGTCCGATCTATCACGTTACTTTCTATCCAAACTAGACGTCCATTGACCTCTTGTGCTCATTCTAGTCAGACAAAGCCTGTTCATGTTTCCAAAATGAAATTTCAAGTACTTAACGCTGCCTCAACTTTAGAGTACTCGGGCACGAGAATCCGAAATAAGATAATTCACATCTCGAGCTGGCCAGTCCCAAGAGTAAACTATCTACAATCGAAATTCCTACCCGACGTACCTATTTATGATCCTCAAATACCACGGAAAAGATTAAAGGCCCATAACATTTACAATTCACAGCTTATGCTCGAACGAGCACTTAGTCCTTCATATTTATTCACCACTTAGTCCAGGCTCACTCCGCGCAGAGACCACGCGAAGCAGCTATATATTTTATCCCTCAATTACTTAACTTTCATATCAAATCAAATCCCACAGTCCGGCATCCTAAACTTCAAGCCTAGGATACACTACAGAGATCTGAAGCCTAAGCTCTGATACCAACTGTGACGACCCCACTTCTCCCAAGGGCGAACCCAAGGGTATCGGCGGGCCGCCTGCCTAGCTCGCGCCAGGACTCAAACCTTAAAGCGATAAAAACCAGAAAATCCAAAAGAGTACCTTACATACTATATACAAATCCCAAAAAGGTTATAATTACATTCTCCAAAAGTACCTGCTCAAACTATTACACCCTTATAATTACAACCAAAACTAAAAGGTAGACCCTAAGGAGGGTCCTTATACAAACCACCACAATAAAAACAAACATCCTAATTGTCCAACTATGACAAACCAATACTAGTGTAAGTGCCCATAAGTCCCCGCGTCGGCCCCTGCTAAGGAAAACAAAAGGAACGGGGTAAGCTATATGCTTAGTAAGTAAACAGGGGCAAAAGTGTAAATGTCACGTAACCACAGTTACTCAATAAGAGTAAAGCAAAAGCAGAAAAGTAACATCACATAATAAGGATACAGGTGGCTCCAAAGCCAAGTCGTTGCCATGCGTGACCTCCTGTCGACACTCCGTCGACCATACATAAGGTCCGTAGAACTCCACTTGTACACCCACCGAACACCTTATCACCCTCACTGGCCAGTCACCTCACAAACTTGCCCAGGCGAACGAAATCACAAAATTGAGCTTGAGTCACAAGCTCGGGTCACAAAATTGGTTCACATACTCAGCGAACCGGGTTCACAAACTTGGTGACCTCAAACCAAGTTGGACTGACTTCGACCAAGCCCTAACCGGCTCGAATAGTCCATCTAGGTATTGAGTTCAACCTCAAACTCACAAAATTCACAAAATTATTCAAAAGTCACCCTGAGCCACCAGCTCAAGGGTTTTAGTTCCAAAATTGCTCATCTACATAAGCCATGTACAAATATGTGTGCAAATTAGGGTTTAGAGCGAGTGCGATAAAGTACACCCTCGTCTAAGTACCCTCTTCATACATATCGAAACACATAAGCAACTAACATACAAAAGCGGCCTGAATACTTACTCCAAATACAAAAGTAGTACAAAAGCGGAAATCACTTCGTTGGTTGGCTAGTAGTGGGCCCCACCGGCTCCGCCTAGTTCACCACCGTCTGAAATCGAAGATTGTGTCACAATATATCACAAACAGCTACTCACACACGTAAAACAAGCAAAACGGCAAAAATTGGCACGCGCAAGTGCGAAAACGGCAAAAAGGGGCACACGCGCGCGCGCGGAACGGCAAACGGGACGGCCAAATCGGCCATCTTAAACCGTTTTGGTCGAAAGTTAGGCTAGGAGTGTCGGATCAAGGTGAACGAGATACCGTTTCGAAGCTAAGAGGAAAGGCTACAATTCTCATGAAGACATCTCAACCCAGATCTCAATAGGTATAGGTCAAAAAGGCACGAAATAGTGCCAGCTGTTTCATGGCAAGTTACCAAACATGCCCTGTTTGCAAGGCCGTAACTCACGGCTCAGAAATTGAAATCAAGAAATTCCAAAGGCGTTAGAAAGCTGAGACATAAGGCTAAAACTTTGATGTTTTGGCCAAGACCTGAATTCCACTCAGAACAGAACGAAAATCGAGTGTCAACGTACCCGTCAGAACTGTCCAAATACAAGGCAGTTCTGACGAGCGTTATTGTTTTGATCATAACAGGAGCTACGGAACTCGGTTTTCGACGTAATTTATACCGTTTCGAAGCTGAGACCAAGATCTAAATTTATTATGAAGGAGTCGACACCCAGATCGTATGGAATCAGAACGGAAAAATGCACCGCAGAAACTGAAATGCAAAACGTACACAAACGGACGTCTAAAACAGGTCTGAGGGTTTTGTCTATAACTCGGAATACATTAATCCGTTTGACCTGCAATTTTACAGGTAGATTCAGCACTTAAAAGGCTACAACGTTGAAGAAGGCCACTTAACCCAGTTTCGAGTGTAACTAGGTCAAAACTGTAAGATACTAAACCAGAATCGTAAAACAGGTGAACAAACCGCAACCTGGTGCAAACAGCATAACTCAGCCTACTTAAGACCAAATTCAGAAATTTCAAAGGCATACGAAAGCTTAGAAACAGGGCTACATTTCATCAGAAGACTAGAACAACCAATTCTGAAGTAATCCTATCCAAAATCACCAATTACAAGTGCAGTTCTTACATTCGGACAAAACCAGAACAGCAAGGGTATTTTCGACTTTTCTCACTCTACGCTACTCCGATTGTCCTGAAATTTTACAGGCATCTATAAAATGTCATTTCCTACAACTTTCATGTTTTAAGCCAAGGCCAATTCGGCCTCTATCTAGGACCAAAATATTCGGACAGAATGAAGAACCAAGAAACCCCAATTTTCCAGATTTCATTCAAAACAGAAATCACTTGCAATCTTCCACTTTTTCCACCATCTAGCATCATTACATACCATTTCCAACCATCATATATAGCCACACAATCATGCTTATATTAAAACAGGAAAAATCCCAATAAATATAAAACTTCACCAAATCATCCACAAATCAAGATATAAACCATAATTTTTCATCTCTTAACACCACTAAGCATGAATTAAGCTTCATTAGGTGAAGGAGAGAGTTCATTCATTACTCACCTAGTAAAACAAGAGAGAGGGAGTTGCTTGTCACCTTAGCTTCCACAAACACTTCACCAATCAACTTACTAATACCAAATGAAGAGGTTTTATGGAAGGAATTCAAGATTAACCGATTAGTTTATGAGATTGAGCAAGATTAGGACAAGGAATTGAGAGAGATTTTTCTTTCTTCCTTTGGAGAGAATTTCGGCCAAGAGAGAGAAAAGAATGAGGAAGATTAAGCTTCATTTGTCTTATAAGAAGGTTGGAAAAAATAAGAATTAATTCTAGCCACAAGTTTGGTTAACACTTGGTTGAATCACAACCACACAATTTTCTCTCTCTTGTTGCATTTTGAACCACTAATTTTCGGCCAATAAGAAGCTAAGAGGGGGGAAAATATTTTGCTCTATTAATGGTAAACTTGCATGGCAAGTAAGTGGTGGTCAATTGGTGCGTTCAATCGGTAATGCGCGGGACCCGCCGGTTCGCGCCGTTTTTTCTTAAAACACACGTACTAGGGTTTTTACTTCCTATTCACTAATCTTATCTTATTACTCCTAATTACATATTATTTCTCACTTAAAAGTCACTTTTAATCACCAAATTTGATCCTTTTTCCGTACCAAAATTTCATCCGGCAAAAATCACAAAAACCCTAATTTTGCTCCAATGCTGAAACCGAAGAGTGAAACCCTACTTTCTAGGCTCACTTGCACTTATTATGGAATAATTGGATAGTAGGGCTTTAAATCTTAATCCCTACATAGGGTTTTCGAAATACTCTTAAAACCAAACGTTACCGCCCAGCTAATGAATATATCAACGTAGAACGGACTGGGGCCTCACAATCTCCCCCACTTAGAACAATTTCGTCCTCGAAATTTTTCTATGAACGGAACCTATCGAATCTAAAGTAACCAGTGGCCTGTACCTTCTTCATCCTCAGAAGAAACGAGGCTTTTCATTCCAGTCCCTTCTCTATTTGACGGTCCAGGGTCGGTCTGGGTTGGCTGCTGGGTTCCTTTCTTTTCACGCAATAAACTAGGGCAATTAGCAATCCGATGCTCGGTGCTCCCGCAACACAGACACCTTCCATCCTTTTTCCAGCAATCCACCTCCATATGGTTGGATTTTCTACAGTAGCCACAAAATGAGAGAGCGATTGGGGTCTGATCCTCTTGTGAGACATCATGCAGTGGTCCTTCTCCACTTGGGTTTCCTCCCGGAGTATCCTCCTTAAGTGTCTCCAAAATTTTCACACCCCTTACTCCACGACCCTTCTTAGAGACTGGCCTACCTCGCTTACACTGTTCTGGCCTTTTACCTCTTTTCTTTGCATGGAAGATATTTACTTGTGGCCTTGCAATTCCTGTCCTTTGAGCTTCCTCTGGAAACCCCATAGCAGTAGTGTTTTGTGCCATTGTTAAGGCCTCCTCAGAAATCCCTTCGTATTTCCTTTTTAGCTCCAAGTTCTGGTGCAAGAGCTCAATCTTTTCTGAATACTCGTGCTTCCATCGCCCTTCCCAGTATGCGGCTAGTCTCCTTTGGACCTCTATTTCGTCTCGAAGAACTGCGATTTCCTTATACATCTCGACCCAATGTGCCATCTCACGGAGTTGCTGGACCTTCGATAGTAGCCTGCTGGCCAAAACAATGAGTCATAATAAATTCCTAAATACCAATGACACTCTCGGTCCCTGGTTTTGTTCAGTGGTTGTTTCCCCTTTTTCTTGACTCTTGGCCCCGCTTGGCTCCACGGCCACGACCATGTCCGCGACTACGTCTTCCCTCTATGTTTTTTTTTCTTCCAAAGGGTACTTTAATAAATGAAATACGCAAATAAACTTATACGCACATAACACGCCATATTAAGGAGACAGATAATCAATTACACAAATACATATCAAATTGGACAGATAACCATGTACACACACACACATACTAACATCATGTAGTAACTATATACGGGTGAGTCAAAAGAAAAGGTGAAATCGTCCCAGTCTCAAATAAATAACCCCGTCCGATCTATCACGTTACTTTCTATCCAAACTAGACGTCCATTGACCTCTTGTGCTCATTCTAGTCAGACAAAGCCTGTTCATGTTTCCAAAATGAAATTTCAAGTACTTAACGCTGCCTCAACTTTAGAGTACTCGGGCACGAGAATCCGAAATAAGATAATTCACATCTTGAGCTGGCCAGTCCCAAGAGTAAACTATCTACAATCGAAATTCCTACCCGACGTACCTATTTATGATCCTCAAATACCACGGAAAAGATTAAAGGCCCATAACATTTGCAATTCACAGCTTATGCTCGAACGAGCACTTAGTCCTTCATATTTATTCACCACTTAGTCCAGGCTCACTCCGCGCAGAGACCACGCGAAGCAGCTATATATTTTATCCCTCAATTACTTAACTTTCATATCAAATCAAATCCCACAGTCCGGCATCCTAAACTTCAAGCCTAGGATACACTACAGAGATCTGAACCCTAAGCTCTGATACCAACTGTGACGACCCCACTTCTCCCAAGGGCGAACCCAAGGGTATCGGCGGGCCGCCTGCCTAGCTCGCGCCAGGACTCTAACCTTAAAGCGATAAAACCAGAAAATCCAAAAGAGTACCTTACATACTATATACAAATCCCAAAAAGGTTATAATTACATTCTCCAAAAGTACCTGCTCAAACTATTACACCCTTATAATTACAACCAAAACTAAAAGGTAGACCCTAAGGAGGGTCCTTATACAAACCACCACAATAAAAACAAACATCCTAATTGTCCAACTATGACAAACCAATACTAGTGTAAGTGCCCATAAGTCCCCGCGTCGGCCCCTGCTAAGGAAAACAAAAGGAACGGGGTAAGCTATATGCTTAGTAAGTAAACAGGGGCAAAAGCGTAAATGTCACGTAACCACAGTTACTCAATAAGAGTAAAGCAAAAGCAGAAAAGTAACATCACATAATAAGGATACATGTGGCTCCAAAGCCAAGTCGTTGCCATGCGTGACCTCCTGTCGACACTCCGTCGACCATACATAAGGTCCGTAGAACTCCACTTGTACACCCACCGAACACCTTATCACCCTCACTGGCCAGTCACCTCACAAACTTGCCCAGGCGAACGAAATCACAAACTTGAGCTTGAGTCACAAGCTCGGGTCACAAAATTGGTTCACATACGCAGTGAACCGGGTTCACAAACTTGGTGACCTCAAACCAAGTTGGACTGACTTCGACCAAGCCCTAACCGGCTCGAATAGTCCATCTAGGTATTGAGTTCAACCTCAAACTCACAAAATTCACAAAATTATTCAAAAGTCACCCTGAGCCACCAGCTCAAGGGTTTTAGTTCCAAAATTGCTTATATACATAAGCCATGTACAAATATGTGTGCAAATTAGGGTTTATAGCGAGTGCGATAAAGTACACCCTCGTCTAAGTACCCTCTTCATACATATCGAAACACATAAGCAACTAACATACAAAAGCGGCCTGAATACTTACTCCAAATACAAAAGTAGTACAAAAGCGGAAATCACTTTTGGTTGGCTAGTAGTGGGCCCCACCGGCTCCGCCTAGTTCACCACCGTCTGAAATCGAAGATTGTGTCACAATATATCACAAACAGCTACTCACACACGTAAAACAAGCAAAACGGCAAAATTGGCACGCGCAAGTGCGAAAACGGCAAAAAGGGGCACACGCGCACGCGCGGAACGGCAAACGGGACGGCCAAATCGGCCATCTTAAACCGTTTTGGTCGAAAGTTAGGCTAGGAGTGTCGGATCAAGGTGAACGAGATACCGTTTCGAAGCTAAGAGGAAGGGATACAATTCTCATGAAGACATCTCAACCCAGATCTCAATAGGTATAGGTCAAAAAGGCACGAAATAGTGCCAGCTGTTTCATGGCAAGTTACCAAACATGCCCTGTTTGCAAGGCCGTAACTCACGGCTCAGAAATCGAAATCAAGAAATTCCAAAGGCGTTAGAAAGCTGAGACATAAGGTTAAAACTTTGATGTTTTGGCCCAAAAGCCTAATCCACTCAGAACAGACGAAAATCGAGTGTCACGTACCCGTCGGAACGATCCAAATACAAGGCCATTCTGACGACGTTATTGTTTTGATCATAACAGGGAAGCTACGGACTGTGACGACCCCACCTCCCCCTAAGGCATACCAAAGGGTTCGGCGGACCGCCTGCCCAGCTCTCGCCAGGACTCACTCACTAACTCAATCGAGTCATGTACACACATCCATGAACCATAATTAACATTCACAATTCAAGCTTATAATTTACATTGATAGAAAACGGGGTACAAAGTCTTAATACACCAAACTAGCTCAAAACGTATACAATCCAAGTACATCATGTTCCATTCGAGGAATAGCGCGAGTACAAGACCAAAAAGTCAAAAGTCAAAACAAAAGGCTACGCTAGCTTTTACAAGTCTCGCGCGTCACTCGTATCCCTGTAAGGAAAACAAATAGCGTGGTATGAGCTAAAAGCCCAGTGAGGTTCCAAATAGCAAATTGACCATTTTTTTTTTAGTACAAGTTTCGATATAGCAAAGTAACGAGCATGAAGAGTTCATAAATGTGAACAATAACACGTCAAGTAGCAATCTCAAAATGAGCGAGTGTAGAAGTTTTTCACAAGCAACAATAATCCAATAAGCAATAATCACTCCAAAGTATAAGGATACGGATGACTCTCAGGAGCCAAGTTCCCATTGCATTACCAGAAGCTTGATCACGTAGTAGTTGACACTCCGTCAACTTTCAAGTAAGTAACCAATCCAGTAGAACACCACTTACACGACTCTCCGTCCACCATTCACACCCCCTACTGGGCCCAAAATCCTCAATAAACATGGGTGGTAATACTCGAGTATACCGTTAGTCGAGGAGATAACACTCCACTCGACATTACAAGTGACCCAGGGTTTGTTATCTAATCGACCAGGCCCTTGCCGGCTCGACTCGAGTAACTCGCCACAGGGTTTCCGGAATTCCAGGAAGTGCGCACATCATGAACGAGTATATCAAGTCAATTGCAATCAATAAACAAGTATATCACGTAAGGGCAAGTGCGATAAAGTACACTCTTGCCCTATCAATTCACGTATATAACATGTACTCATATTGGTCATGTATCAAGTTCAAGTATCAAGTTCAATTCAGTATTTGAAAGCACTCACCAAAAGATATAGTGCCTTTATTGATCACTTTCAGGGTATACTCCGGGTTCGGAGTCCAAATCTGCGATAAAACTCAGTTTGAGAACTTTGAAATATGACTAAGATTCGAAACTTAGACGTTTTATTCAATCAAAATCAAGAAACTGGAATTCACTTGGAGAGTAGTCGTGAAATAGTTGCTCGCTCTTCAAACTGAAAAATTTGATAACATTTTTGCTTGAAGATGACTCTTGAGTCAAAAGTGCAAATAAAACGGTTTCGTAGTGATTCATATCATTTTCCTAAGGGTACAAGTTCGGCCAAGTCCTAACATATAACCCTTGATAAACAAATGACAAAGGTCCTCGATAGTTCAAGGAATAATCACTTAACCTTCACTCAAGTCACAAAGAGAGTTTTCTAGACCTCGAGTAAAAATTCGGGCAGCATGCCCTTTGTGTTTACCTAATTTCCAGCCATTTAGGCTTCATTATTTTTCTTCAACAACCACCCAACATTACACATAAAACAATTCAAGCCAAGAGCCATTCCACAGGCTCACAATATCATAATAACAAGAATCGTATTAAGTACAAATGCAGAAACGCAATTTAGTTCAAGACAGATTTGACGTACCAATGCGGAAATAACATATCCAAGGCTACGCTTATCGGATTAAGACGAAACCTGTGCCATTTCGAAGCTAAGACACAGAACTACAACATTCATGAAGGTCACTTAGTCCATTTCCTAATGTAACTTAGTCAAAATCTCAGATTACTAAACCAGAAACCAATTCACCGGCTGTTTGAACGCAGAACACTGCAATGGACATAACTCAGTGTACACAAGTCCGAATCAGGTTTTCTTTGAGGAATTTTAAAGCTACTTCAGAACACTACAACTTTTATGTTTTGGCCCAGAGCTAAATCAGAATGGATCCTGGTAAAAAATCGTGATAAACTGGACTGAACTGAAGAATCGGACTGCTGGGAAATTCTTAAAACAGTAGGGGTATTTTGGACTTTTCACGTCCTACGTTGCTCCGATTGAGCTGAAATTTTACAGGCACTTATAAAACACCATTCTCTACAACTTTCCTTCTTTGACGAAAGGCCAATTCGGCCTCTAACATATAGGTACAATTTCGGACAGAATGCTTGGGAAATTTTCCAGAAATCTGGAATTTTTAGCTCTAAGTGTAATTTCCTCAAATTTCTGGTTCTAATCACCACTAAACAACCTTATATAACTTTAATTGCAACATTCATGCATCATACATTAACTTGAGCAGAAAATCAGAAACCCTAGTTCATCAACTAAATTGGGGAAAAACTACTACACATGCTAGCATCCATGAATCTACCACCAATCAAGCTACTAAGCTTACTTTAACCATGATTGAAAGAAAAAGTTAGAGAGATATCATCCTCTTACCTTGATTAGAAGTCCCTAAGAGCAGCCCCAAGCTTTCTCTTCCCAAATTTCCACCACCAATCACTAGATAATCACTCAAGAGTAGGTTTAATCGGTTTACTTTGTTGATTTTCTCACTAAGTTGTTGGATTTGAAGGTGAAATGAAGAAATCTTCCTTGGTGTTTTCTCCAAGCTAAGTTCGGCCAGCACCAGCAGAAATGAGGAAGAAATGGCTAAGTCTTGAGGTTATATGGATGGTAATGGTCTTGGGTAAGAAGCCATGAGGTGGTGACACTTGTCACCACCACCACCCTTTCTTTTTCTCTTTCTTTCTTGCCTTTCTTAGCCACCAATTTTCGGTCAACATGCTGCCAAGAGAGAAGATATTATGTGCAAAAGTCAACAACTTGTTGGGTAAGAAAAAATGGTGGTCAAGCGGTGCGTTCAATCGGTAATGCGCGGGACCCGCCGGTTCGCGCCGTTTTTCTTAAAACTCACGTACTAGGGTTTTTACCTCCCATTCACTAACCTTATATCATTGCTACTACTCACATTTTATTTCTCACTTAAGAGTCACTTTTAATCATCAAATTGATCCTTGGCCAGTACCGAAAATTCATCCGGTGGAAAAATCGCAAAAACCCTAATTTTGCTCAAAACTTGAAACCAAAGCGTAAAACCTTATTTTCTAGGTTTATTTACACTTAGTGTGATATAATGAGGTAGGGGGCCTTAATAAATAATAATTTTCAAATAAAAGGCATTTTTGAAGAAAAATGTAGGAAATTTGCGGGTCCTCACATACGGAACTCGGTTTTCGACGTACTTTATGCCGTTTAGAAGCTGAGACCAAGATCTAAATTTCTTATGAAGGAGTCGACACCCAGATCGTATGGAATCAGAACGGAAAAATGCACGGCAGAAACTGAAATGCAAAATGTACACAAACGGACGTCTAAAACAGGTCTGAGGGTTTTGTCTATAACTCGGAATACATTAATCCGTTTGACCTGCAATTTTACAGGTAGATTCAGCACTTAAAAGGCTACAACGTTGAAGAAGGCCACTTAACCCAGTTTCGAGTGTAACTAGGTCAAAACTGTAAGATACTAAACCAGAATCGTAAAACAGGTGAACAAACCGCAACCTGGTGCAAACAGCATAACTCAGCCTACTTAAGTCCAAATTCAGAAATTTCAAAGGAATACGAAAGCTTAGAAACAGGGCTACATTTCATCAGAAGACTAGAACAACCAATTCTGAAGTAATCCTATCCAAAATCACCAATTACAAGTGCAGTTCTTACATTCGGACAAAACCAGAACAGCAAGGGTATTTTCGACTTTTCTCACTCTACGCTACTCCGATTGACCTGAAATTTTACAGGAACCTATAAAATGTCATTTCCTACAACTTTCATGTTTTAAGCCAAGGCCAATTCGGCCTCTATCTAGGACCAAAATATTCGGACAGAATGAAGAACCAAGAAACCCCAATTTTCCAGATTTCATTCAAAACAGAAATCACTTGCAATCTTCCACTTTTTCCACCATCTAGCATCATTACATACCATTTCCAACCATCATATATAGCCACACAATCATGCTTATATTAAAACAGGAAAAATCCCAATAAATATAAAACTTCACTAAATCATCCACAAATCAAGATATAAACCATAATTTTTCATCTCTTAACACCACTAAGCATGAATTAAGCTTCATTAGGTGAAGGAGAGAGTTCATTCATTACTCACCTAGTAAAACAAGAGAGAGGGAGTTGCTTGTCACCTTAGCTTCCACAAACACTTCACCAATCAACTTACTAATACCAAATGAAGAGGTTTTATGGAAGGAATTCAAGATCAACCGGTTAGTTTATGAGATTGAGCAAGCTTAGGACAAGGAATTGAGAGAGATTTTTCTTTCTTCCTTTGGAGAGAATTTCGGCCAAGAGAGAGAAAAGAATGAGGAAGATTAAGCTTCATTTGTCTTATAAGAAGGTTGGAAAAAATAAGAATTAATTCTAGCCACAAGTTTGGTTAACACTTGGTTGAATCACAACCACACAATTTTCTCTCTCTTGTTGCATTTTGAACCACTAATTTTCGGCCAATAAGAAGCTAAGAGGGGGGGGAAGATATTTTGCTCTATTAGTGGTAAACTTGCATGGCAAGTAAGTGGTGGTCAATTGGTGCGTTCAATCGGTAATGCGCGGGACCCGCCGGTTCGCGCCGTTTTTTCTTAAAACACACGTACTAGGGTTTTTACTTCCTATTCACTAATCTTATCTTATTGCTCCTAATTACATATTATTTCTCACTTAAAAGTCACTTTTAATCACCAAATTTGATCCTTTTTCTGTACCAAAATTTCATCCGGCGAAAATCACAAAAACCCTAATTTTGCTCCAATGCTGAAACCGAAGAGTGAAACCCTACTTTCTAGGCTCACTTGCACTTATTATGGAATAATTGGATAGTAGGGATTTAAATCTTAATCCCTACATAGGGTTTTCGAAATACTCCTAAAACCAAACGTTACCGCCCAGCTAATGAATATATCAACGTAGAACGGACTGGGGCCTCACAACTTTACTCACATAACATAACTGGAGTCATTACTAATGGCTTTTATATCATTAGTCATTAGTAATTTACCCACTCAATTGAGTGATTTTAACAAGACACAACTAAATTGTCGAAACTAATAATTTAAAATTAGTAGGAGTTTACTTTAAATGAGTAATTGAATAATTATTACTCACCTGGATCGTTTGGAAAAGTTCTTGATGAAACGCCGGTAATATCCAGCCAGTCCTAGAAAGCTGCGGACCTCTGTGGGATTTTCTGGCCTCTTCCAATTAGTCACAGCCTCTACTTTCGCCGGGTCAACTGAGATACCCTCTTGAGAAATTACGTGCCCCAGGAAAGCAATTTTCTCCAGCCAAAATTCACACTTGCTGAACTTGGCGTACAGTTGATGGTCTCTTAGGGTTTGTAAAACAACCCTCAAGTGTTGCTCATGCTCTTCACGCGTCTTGGAATAGACCAGGATGTCATCGATGAAGACCACTACAAATCGATCCAGGTAGGGCTTAAAAACCCTATGCATTAAATCCATGAAGGCGGCAGGAGCATTGGTTAATCCAAAGGGCATAACTGCGAACTCGTAATGCCCATATCTCGAGTTGAAGGAAGTTTTCGAAATATCATCCTTCCTGATTAATAACTGGTAATACCCTTGTCGGAGGTCCAATTTTGAAAAGACCACTGCTCCTTGCAGCTGGTCGAACAACTCATCTATGTAGGGCAGTGGATACTTATTTTTCACCGTAATATTATTCAGGCCCCGATAATCGATACACATTCTCAATCCACCGTCCTTTTTCTTCACAAACAGTACAGGAGCTCCCCAAGGAGACTCACTCTCTTGAATGAATCCCCGCTCCAGAAGGTCCTGTAATTGCAACTTTAACTCCTTGAGCTCTGCAGGAGCCATTCGGTATGGGGTTTTTGAGATAGGTGAGGATCCTGGTAGCAGGTCTATTTTGAATTCAATTTCTCTTTTCGGAGGTAAGGCTACTAACTCATCAGGAAACACGTCCGGAAATTCTTTCACTATGGCAACATCCTCTACCTTCACTTTATCCGTGGGGTTGTTGATCAAAAAGGCCAAAAATCCTTGCGCCCCTCTACTTAGCAATTTCCTAGCCCGAATGCCCGAAATCAAAGCAGATGAGGCTAACGGACCCCAAAACCCCTCACTCCTCTCAAAATCATACTTACAATGATGTACTAGCTCATATCTCAAGGTGAAATTGAAAGTGAGAATAATTCCAAGAAAACAGATTTTTTTTCAGTTTTGCACACCCCTGATTGAAAAATCATATCTTAGGATTCTTAAGTCCGAAATTGGTAAAATTTACACCGTTGGAAAATAGACTCAAAGGGGTAAAATTTCTCAAAAGACATATTTAGAAGATTCAGATCACAAGCCAATCAAATTCAAGCCTCAAATTGCTGTCTTAACCAGAAAAAGGCAGAGCAGGTATACGATTTCGGTTAACTTTGAAAAATCACCATAAATCCCACAGACCAAACCAGAAACTGAAATTTACACGGTTCATAGCCCTATGAATCTAGTTTAAAACACAACAAATGGAACTCAATTCCGATATTTCGACATCCATATATTGTAGATTTCCCAGAACTGCTCTGGGGTTCCTACGAAAAATTTAACAGCATTTCCCCTTATTTTTCTTACTTTTCACCCTACAATTCAACACCAAATTCAACCCAAATCAACCACAACCTCAAATATAATTCACAAGCTATTAAAAACATCTAATTAGGGTCACAATACCCTTCATATATAGTCAATTACAACACAAGGTTAATAATGCAACCGAAAACCAATTTGAAAGACAATAGGCCTAAAAGCAGGTTTGATGTGTCTCGGTGTTTCGATCGCAACTTAAGTTATGCTTATTGGATTAAGACGAATCTTATGACATTTCGAAGGTGAGACAGGGATATGTAACTTTGATGAAGACTACTTAGTCCGGTTCTCACCCTAACTAGGTCAAATTTACCAAAACAACCCCAAATTTTCCAGTTCAAAGTTTACTGTGGCAGTCCTGATTCAATCAGTCATATCTCAGCACATACAACTCCAATTCAAGTGATTCCAAAGCCATTTGAAAGCTAAGATACAAGTATATAATTCTTAAGAAGACATTAACAACCAAATCAGTAGTATTCCCGGTCAAAATAACCAATTACAGAAGCTGATTATCAGTTTCGGATAGAAACAGGGCAGTAGGGGTATTTCGGTCTTTTGACAGGCTACATTGCTCCGATTGAGGTGAAATTTTGTAGGAAACTCTAAAATATCATTCTATACAACTTTTATGTTTTAACCCAAGGCTAATTCGGCCTCTAACTATGAGGAACAGTACCAGGCAGAATGGTTGAATTGAAACCCTAAATCCGAATTTTTCCGTTCAATGCGGAAATTTTCCGCAAACAACCACAATTTACGCATTCTAGCTTCATTCTAGATCATTTCCAACCATCATACATGGCCACACAATAGTAATCATATGAAAATAGAAAAAATCATGATTAAATAGAAAATGCACCAAATTCTACCAAAAGTCATGAAACAACACCTAAAATCATCACTTCACCTCACACATGTCAATAATTAAGCATTCTTGAGTTGCAAGAAAGGTCCCTTAGTTACTCACCTTAACAACCCAAGAACAAGAGCAACTTAGCACCTTAATCCTCCAAACAACTTCACTAATCACCTCACAACCACTCACTTAAGGGTTTTTATGGAGTAAATGCAAGATTAAACGGTTGGTTTGTTGGATTGAGCAAGTTTGGAGCAAGAGATTGGAGAGCTTTTCCTTTCTTTTTTTGGAGCAAGAGGTTTGGCCAAGGAAGCTTTAAAATGAGGATGATTTTTGGAAATTTTTACTTAAATTGGTAAAGCAAGAAAGTTGGTCAAAATTGACTAAGTTAAGAATTAAGGCAGTTACAAGTGCACATGGGGGACGCCCAAATCTCATTGGCCGACCTTGGACTCGAGCCGGCATGGGCTTGGTCGGGAACCTTGGCGAACCATGAGATATATAAGCTTGACCTAATGAGAGGTCTTGCTTGGCATACTCTGTGAGGACTCGCAAATTTCTTGTATTTTTCTCAAAAATACCCTTTTATTTGAAAATTATTATTTATCAAAGGCCACTACCCAAATATTTCACACTAAGTGTAAATAAACCTAGAAAATAGGGTTTTACGCTTCGGTTTCAAGTTTGGAGCAAAATTAGGGTTTTCGCGATTTTTCGCCGGATGAATTTTCGGTACAGAGTAAGAATTAATTTGGGGATTAAAAGTTACTTTTAAGTGAGAAATAATATGTGACTAGTGGCAATGAGATAAGGTTAGTGAATGGGAAGTAAAAACCCTAGTACGTGAGTTTTTAAGAAAAACGGCGCGAACCGGCGGGTCCCGCGCACTACCGTTTGAACGCACCACTTGACCACCACTTTCTTACCACATGAGCTCATTAATATTTGAGCAAAATATCTCCTAAATTCCAGCTAAGCTTGACCGAAATTAGAGGCTGAAAATACAAGAAAAGAAAAGGAAATTTTACTTGGTAAGGGTTGTGACAAGTGTCACACCATTAGAGGCCATTGACCAAGACATTGTCCAACTTTCTTATCCCCAAAATTGCACCATTCTTCCTCATTATTTCTGCTGAAGAACCGTGAGAGAGAGAGAGCAAAAACAAGAGAAAAGCTTCTCCATTTCTTCTTGAATCAAGTCACAAAGTGAGGAAACAAAGAAACTAAACCGATTAAACTTGTTCTTGAGTGACTAGTTAGTGACTTGTGGTGTGATTTTTGAAGGAGAGAGCTTGGGCTACTCTTAGTGACCTTTATTCAAGGTAAGAGAGTTTATCTTTCTAAGTTTTGCTTTCAATTTTGTTAAATTAAGCTTAGTAGTTTGATTTTGTGGTGGAATCATGGATGATTAGCATGTTTTAGAAGTTTTCCCCAATTTATTTGATGAACTAGGGCTTGTGGAAATTCTGCCCAAATTGTTGTATGATGCTTATATGTTGCAATTGAGGTTTTATAAGGTGTTGTGGTAGTGATTAGACCAAGAAATTAAGGAAAGTTGCACTAGAAACTAGAAATTCCAGAATCTGGAAAATTTCCCCAACATTCTGTCCGAATTTTTATCTGCATGTTAGAGGCCGAATTGGCCTTAGGTCAAAGAAGAAAAGTTGTATATAATGACATTTTATAGGTACCTACAAAATTTCATCTCAATCGGAGCAACGTAGGACGTGAAAAGTCCAAAATACCCTTACTGTTCTAAGTATTTCCCAGCAGTCCGTTTCTTCAGTTAAGTCCAGTTTATCACGTTTTTTGACCAGGATCCATTCTGATTTAGCTCTGGGACAAAACATGAAAGTTGTAGTGTTCTGAAGTAGCTTTAAAATGCCTCTAAGAAAACCTGATTCGGACTTGTGTACACTGAGTTATGTCCATTACAGTGTTCTGCGGTTAAACAGCCGGCGAATTGGTTTCTGGTTTAGTAATTTGAGAATTTGACTAAGTTACATTAGGAAATGGACTAAGTGACCTTCATGAATGTTGTAGCTTTATGTCTTAGCTTCGAAATGGCACAGGTTTCATTTTAATCCGATAAGCGTAGCCTCGGATATGTTATTTCCGCATTCATACGTCAAATCTGTCTTTTGCTAAATTGAATTTCTGCACTTGTTATTACTGTATTTCTTATTCTTATGATATTGTGAGCCTATGGAATGGCTCTTGACTTGAATTGCTTATGTGTGATGTTGGGTTGTGGTTGAGGAAAAATAATGAAGCCAAAATGGCTGGAAAATTAGGTAAACACAAAGGGCGTGCTGCCCAAATTTTCGCCCGAGGGCTAGGTTTCTATTTGAACTTGTATACTTTTGTTAGGCCAATACCATGACCGGTTTTCCATTTTAAAACATGATTTTCATCCTTGGGTTCAAACAACCCTCTTCTTACTTGAAAGTCATCTTTACACGTGTTACTCTTAATTAGTCGGGTTTCTTTGTTTCCCTTAAATGTTTTGCTCGATAAACTATAATATGTTCTCTTGTTCAACCTTAGGTTTCATTGGTGATTAAGGGTAATATCCGGAAGGATATTTTGCACGATATTTTGCATTTCTAGGTGAGTGTTCCTTATTTGATTCTATGGCTTGTTGTTATCATTTGCTAATGTGTTAAGTGCTTTTAATGATTTCCAAAACGAGCTTTCTAGGCGAGTGTGTACTTTATCGCACTCGACCTAAATAACTGTGCAATTTTCAAGGATTTAATGATTGAAATGTTACTTGCGCATGAATGTAAGCCTTTTGGGCTGAACTGGCCATTGCCCCTTGTTACCGGTCGTCTCGAGCCAGAAGCGGACTCGGTCGAGCGATTAGGGACTTGGGTGAACGTTTGGTATACTCGAGTATTACCCTGTAGGTTGGTGGAGACTGGCCAACGGCCAGGACGGGGGTGAATGAATGAATGAATGAACGAACGAACGAACGAGGGTTTATTGATAAATGAAAAATGTATTTTCAAATGATTGGAGGAATAAGGGGAAATGTCAGGAGAACGAATGAACGAAATAACGAATTGCTCCTTGTGAGCCGTATCCTTTTAATGAATGTGTTACTATCGCTTTCCATTGTAAATGTTTCTTGACTTATTGATACTCCATGTTTAATGTATTGGATTGATTATCTGATTATGTGTTCGGAACCTCACTGGGCTTTTAGCTCATCCCTTTAGTTTTGTTTTCCTTACAGGGGAAGGCGAGCGAGGACGTGAGCTTGAGATAGACTAGCCAATCTAGTTTTGTTTCTTTTGTTTCTTTTGTAGTGGTTCTCGCCTAGTGCTTGGCACGGGCTGGACGTATGAAGGATTGAGAACCCTTGTATATTTGATGTTTATATTCTCTTTTGGGTTGGCAATGTATATAAGTTCCGCTTTAAGTTTGGATCAATGCCCTATTTATTCTTGTGATTTATTTCAATTTTTAATTGAGGACTGTAGCGAACGACTGAGTCCCGGCGAGAGCTGGGCAGGCGGCCCGCCGAACCCTCTGGTACGCCTTAGGGGGAGGTGGGGTCGTCACATACTCGAATAGTATCGCCACAAACTAATGACAGGCGGGCCCGATACAGGGGTATGTAAGGTGAAAGGGGACAGGTTAAGTGGAGTTCTACGGACTAAACCTACCCGATTGACGGAGTGTCAATTCGTGGAGGTTATTGCTCGTGCAAGTGGAACTCAGCTCCTGAGAGCTACTATATCCTTGAATTGTTTCTGTTTACTTTTCCTGCTCGAATTATTAATTATTGCAATATTATTGCTTGACTTGTAAATTGAGCAATGTGCTTGCATGTGTGTTCTTGGCCACACGAGCGTTTTGCTCACCCTGTAGATTTGTTTTCCTTAACAGGACTGGATCCGGGGACGTATTGGAGAAACCCTCTTGATGTACTTTTGTTTAGGGTTTCTATCATCATTTTGTCTATGCCTCTTGGTTTTGGGTTGTACTTTTGTATTTGGAATGTAGCATTTGGGCATGAGATGAATTTGGGTTTAAAGTTGTATTTTTGAACACCCGATGTACGGGTTGGATAATAGATGACCATCCCCTGAATTAGCTTGTGGAAAAATGGGAAAACGGATATTGAGAAAAGGCATAAAGAGCTGGTGTTTTAGTGCAGACCTGGAGTACTTTTTTTACCCGATACATAAGCAGGGTTTGAATTCACTGCGCTAGTTAACCAATTTTTCATATATAAACAAATATACTAAAATTAAAATAGCGTATTTCAAAGTTGTGCTTCTATTTCGAAGTCAACTACTCTTAAACAGCTACTACTTAATTCATATAATGGAACAAACCCGTAAAGAACTGGTATATTATAGCAAACAATTTTTTTGTTTACTTTAAAATATTTCATTTATATTAAATAATTCAAAAAATGCTAGTTTTCCTTTCCTAAAGATGTTTCTGTAACGGCTTTTGAATTTTATTTGCAAATTTTTATGAAAATTAAATGATTTATAATAAAAGGTTCATACAAAACGTGGTACTTCATTCATGTAATACAGAAAAGCCATAAAGAGTTTGTTTTATGGCTTTTCTGTATAATGCACATTTTTGTATGAAAACTTTCCAAGACGTACACTAGGCCCCAAAATCATCACTCTATCCAAAAGTACAATTTCAAGTATCAAAGAAAATGTTGAACTTAAAATACTTAAATTCAACTTTATTTACAATTTAAAATTCCTAATCCAGGGTACAGAAGCACCACAGGATTCACATTTTCCCAAAGTACAAAAGTCATCCAAAAGATACTAAAGTTTTCCCAAAGTACAAATACGAAAGTGAGCATTCAAAATATAACATTTCTTTTCTAGTTCTCCAAGACTTCATGCAATTCAAAACCTGTCAAGGAAAACAAATTGGAATGGATGAGCCAATAACTCAGTGGTGGCTCGAAACATGCAATTCACATAGGGCAATTTAACAAGTACAAATGGACAAGTAAGCAATTAACAATTTAGGAAATCGAAATAACATGACAAGAAAAGGATACGGGGCTCTCAGGAGCCAAAGTCCACGCGCTTGATCAGGAAATTTTTAGTAGTTGACACTCCGTCAACTTTCACTACCTAACCTCCATGTAGAACATTTCCTACTCTACTTGTCTCCTAGCAACGACTTCCCCCTTATTTTCGGGCCCGACTCCAACACGAATTTTGCAAGCACTTTTACCAAGACGGCAGAAAGGTAGCTCCCACTCTAATAGAGCGTGGTACGTGCATCCGTTTGGTTTATTTAGTCAACGAGACCACGCTCCAATCGACCTTGCAACACTTGTACTTATGGCATTTCACACAATCACATAGCATATAACATTTCATGATATCTCTAGCAAGTACTTTTAACAAGTAGTTCAACTAGCAGGTAAACACGATTCATGCAAGAGACACTCACCTCAAGTGAAGAGTCTAGAATTCCAAACTTTGATCGAGATTGTGCTCTTCCCTTTTCTTTTCGAGTAAGACAGAACAAATAACAGATGATGTTGCGTGAGGGAAAAAAAATGTCTAGATATTAGCCTTAATTAAGATGGGAAAAATGCACTTTTCATCCCCATTATTTGGGGTGTTGGATACTTTGAGCTGCTATATCTTGGTGTTCAAAACTTCGATTCTTGTTCCGTTTGTTTTATTTTAAACTTTGATTGCAACTCTAATTGAGTTCCAAATTTCGGAGGCTAGTTCGTATTGTGTGAATTTTTCCGAATTTCCAAAGTTTGCCAAAAACCAACCCGAATCTGTCTTGGGAGTCCAAGTCAGCCACTTTCAGCCAAAATTTGAGTGTCTTCCATTTTGAATAATCAAGTACGACTCAATGGACACCTAAACGCTTGTTTGAAAACTACTCGCTTGTTTTGACTAGGTGAGTGTTCCATATAGGAATTCGTAATTAAATAAGTCTAGGACACGCTTATTTCATGATTATTAAGTGTTAAGTGCTATGTGTTAAGTATTTACCATACTCATGCCTATTTAAGGAATGTATACTTGCATTGTATATCTACATGAATTGGTTAAATGATTAACCATATCAAATGACCATATGAACTCGATACATGCTTAACTTGCTAGATTGTTTACTTAGCCTACTTGATTTTGAGAAATGGAGTCGAGTGTGTACTTTATCGCACTCGTTCTCTTTTGAGATGAATAACTCATGCTTGGAAATGCTCGAATAACATGACTTGGTATGCTAAGGTTGCATACGTCGTTGGAGTGAATCTCCTCGACTCTCACATGGTAAAAATGGGATAACGGCCAATGATGGCCTATTCATATGACAAATGCCTGTCAATTAACCATCAACCGTTAACCGTCAACCGTTTACCAACCACATGACTACTTGATTACTTGACTATTTGCTCACATGGTTTCCAATCTACATGACTATTCGATATCCGTGAATTACATGCTCCCATGAAATCAACTTGTATTGCTTACGTGCTTACGTGCTAAGTACTTACTTGATTACTTGATTGTCATGAATCACATGTTATATGAAGCTGTCCATCATTATTAGGCGAGTGTGTACTTTACCTCACTCGACCTACTCAAATGATGAAGTTTACCTTTTGTCGAATTACTTGGTTACCTGTGCATGTTGTAAGCTCTAAGCTGAACTTGGGCCCTGCCCTTGGTTACTGACCTACTCGAGCCAGGACTGGGCTCGGTCGGGTAGGTTGGAACCCTGGGCCACCGTTTTGGTATACTCGAGTATTACCACTGGAGGGATAAGGCGATGGCCAGACCGTACCGTGGGGATCCGGAAGTCATAAGGTGCAGATGACCGACAGAGTTCCACTGGAACACTGTATCCTACAGTATATGTTTACCTGGTATCATGATAATTGTTTCATGCTAAAATGCCAATATGAAATCCTGAGCTATGCCTGTAATAAGCTCCAATCACTCGTGAACTATATATGCCAATGTCTTGAACCATAATAACTGTCTCATGATAAATGTCTCATACTGATATGGCAACCTCCAGCAAGCCATATCATATATAAATCTACGTGATGTATGCCTATTCGTGGGCATACATCAGAATGCCCACGAATACCCTACATGCGATTTTTTGCAAGTATACGAGTCATAATTGAGTATGTGGTATTAAGGGTCGAACCCACGGGAAAGATTGTCAATTACCGATGTTTTTCGAACTCCTTTATTATTTAGATTATCACAAGTACAAGAAATTAAATCTTCACTATAAAAGTAACAAAAATATAATAGAAATCTCTTAGAGGTATGGAATTTCTTACTATTCTTACTAGAGACATTATTGGTTAAGTGAATGCTATTATCTTGGTTAATTATGACGTAATTTTCTAATGTATGTGAAACCTACTCTTGTAGTGAATCAACTATACTTGTAGCTAAACCATACCTACAAACTCATTTCTTCTATGAAATTACATGAAACAAGTCACTAAACCACAATGGTACACCTCTAGTCTTGTGAGTATACTCCCTAGGTGTATCACTTCCTTGAACTAGTGTTAAATTTTAATTTTCATTGCAAACTTAATACCTTAAGATTATCACAATTAATGGCCGATTAGTCATGATTAGATAAGCAAAAGTGATAAATAACTTGCTCAAAATAACATCATCAAATAACCAAGTAAATATCACTAACAAAATATAGAAAGTTTATCCATAACTGTGACGCCCCGAGGCAGAAGAAAAGGGAAAAATTTCTGGTGAATAGAGTTTTGTGGGAAAATCCGGCCAGAAGCCGTGCAAATTCCTTATATTTTTCTTAAAATTCCCTTTTCTTTGACAAATACCACTTTATAATGGCCATACTACTCAATCACCCCACAATAAGTGCCAATGAACCTAGAAAATAGGATTTTTCACTTCGGTTTCAAATTGAGCAAAATTAGGTTTTCTCGATTTTCTCGCCGGATGAATTTTCGGTATGGAGCAAGGATTAAATTTGGTGAATAAAAGTGACTTTTAAGTGAGAAATAATATGTGATTAGGAGAAATGAAATAAAGTTAGTGAATGGGAAGTAAAAACCCTAGTGCGGGTGTTTTTAAGGAAAACGGCGCGAACCGACGGGTCCCGCGCACTACCGTTTGAACGCACCACTGGACCACCACTTTCTTGCACCACAAGCTTATTGATATTTGAGCCAAAATATCTTCTTATATTACAGCTAAGGGGACCGAAATTTGTGGCTTATAAGCAAGGGGAAGAAAGAGAAAAAAATTAGTGGCTAAGAATTGTCCAAGTGTTAGCCAAATTGTGGTCTTAATTAACTCTAACCTTCTTACTTCTTATAAGACAAAAATCAGCTTCATTTCTCTTCATTTTCTGCTGCTAAGAGCCGAGAGAGGGAGAGAGGAAGAATAAGAGAGAAACCTCTTCATTTCTTCTTGGATTCATCTATAAAGCAAGAATCAAACCAAACCAAACCGATTAATCTTCCCCTTGAGTGATTAGCTAGTGTTTGGTGGTGAAATTTTGGAAAGAGAAGGCTTGGGCTACCCTTGGAGAACTCAAATCAAGGTAAGAGGATGATATCTCTCTAACTTTCTCTTTCAATCATGGTTAAAGTAAGCTTAGTAACTTGATTGGTGGTGGATTCATGGATGCTAGCATGTGTAGAAGTTTTTCCCCAATTTAATTGATGAACTAGGGCTGTGGAATTTCTGCCCAACTTGATGTGTGATACTTGTATGTTACCATTGAGGTTTTATAAGGTGTTTTGGGAGTGATTGGAGTGAGAAATTAGGGAAAATTTCACTAGAAACTACAAATTCCAGATTTCTGGAAAATTCTTGATCATTTCTGTCCGAATTTGTATCTATGTGTTAGAGGCCGAATTGGCCTTGGGTCAAAGAAGGAAAGTTGTAGGAAATGATGTTTTATAGGTGCCTATAAAATTTCAGCTCAATCGGAGCAACGCAGAACGTGAAAAGTCCAAAATACCCCTACTGTTTTAAGAATTTCCCAGCAGTCCGTTTCTTCAGTTCAGTCCAGTTTATCACGATTTTTGACCAGGATCCATTCTGATTTAGCTCTGGGCCAAAACATAAAAGTTGTAGTGTTCTGAAGTAGCTTTAAAATGCCTCATAGAAAACCTGATTCGGACTTGTGTACACTGAGTTATGTCCATTACAGTGTTCTGCATTTAAACAGCCGACGAATTGGTTTCTGGTTTAGTAATTCGAGAATTTGACTAAGTTACATTAGGAACTGTGTGAGAACCCGTAAAACCCTAATATTTTTCCTAGGGTTTATTTCCCCTTAATTGCATGTTTTCGGCATTATCTGGCTTAGAAATATTTTCTTAGTGGATTTTATGAGCAATTATAGTTTTAAGATGATTTTTCTAGCATTGGAGAATTTTTAGAAAATTAAGAGTAAATAGTGGACGTGGGACCCACTAGTGCGAAAAGTTCGAAAAAATTCGGCCAATAAGGTTAAATTTCGGATACTGTTTAAAATTTATCGGGTGTTAAGAGATAAGTAGTGTGTGTGAAGTGATTGATGTGAGAGAGAAAAGAAATGATAAGATTGCATTTAATGTAGTGCCACTTGTCACCATGTCATTAGTCTTACTTTAAGAGTTACTATTCACCTTTTGACATTTTTTGACTTTTGACCCAAATAAGTAAATATCTTCAAAAAAATTCACCAAAAATTCTCTCATTTTCTTCCTCCATGGCCGGCCCTCCCTAAGCAAGAAGAAAGACAAAACTCTTCAATATTCTAGCCAACTCCAAGCTCAAATCAACTAAACCACTTGCTTAACTTAGTTTTTACTCCATAAATTTCTTCCTTCTAGTGCTAGCAAGTTGTTTGGTGAACTTTGTTTGAAGAGCAAAGGTGTCCTACATCCCTCTCTCTCTTGATCTCTTGGTAAGTGTTGCTTGAACACCCTACTACCTTCAATAATGGTTACATGATGCTTAGAAGTGGCTTAAGTGGTTGAAAATGTGGTTTATCTCTTGGTTTGGCTTGTTTTGGTGAAGTTTTTATTTTATTGGGAATTTTTCTGGTTTAATATGAATTATATGTTGTGGCCTTGTATGATGAATGGTAATGGTTGATAATGACTCTTGTGAGTGTGAATTGTGGTTAAATGCAATCAATTTTGGATTTGGTGTGGAAAATGGAAAGTTAGGGTTCTTGAACCCCAATTCAGGTCCGGTTTTAGATCACTGGGTTAGAGGCCGAATTGGACTTTGCTCAAAACATGAAAGTTGTAGGTATTGATGTGTTTGAGGTGCCTGTAAAATTTCAGGTCATTTGGATGAGTGTAGAGTGAGTTATGCCGTTTTTACTGTAGCTGTTCTGCTTTGATCAGAATGCGAAAAACTGCGATAGTAATTGGCCATTTTGACTGGAATTGGTTTGGATTTTGGAGTTGGTGTCTTCTGCTGAAATGTAGCTGAGTGTCTTAGCTAACATATGCCTTTGGAATTTCGGCATTTGGACTTGTAAGGACTGAGATATACTGATTACAGTTTTTTGTGTTTTGCGAACCTGTTTTAGGAATTCTGGGTTAGTATTTGGCATTTTCGACCTAGTTAAGCTAGGAACTGGATTGAGTGGTCTTCTACATTATTGTAGCCCTGTTCCATAGCTTCGAAACGGTGGGTCTTACACCCCCAACCGATATTTGTAGTGAGAGTTGTACCATTACCGCATAATGAGTGTAAAACAGTTTTCTATTTGGGGCCAAGACTAAGGCCATTTTCTAATTTCTGGTTTGCTATTATGCTCATTTATGCATATGAAACCCTATTAGGGTTGTGAATTGGTGTTGTTTATGGCTCGGCATGGAGTCTTATTGTATGTGTTGCATGATTCTAGGGCGTGAAGGTAGTGCACGACGGCTTGGTGATCGTGGTACATGAAATACCACTTACTTGCTTGGTGAGTATACCACTCACTAAATTGTTACTATGTGGCTTTGTTAAATGTTATGTGATGCCTTGATGGCTTACTTGCATATTGGAATTGATTAAGGTGAGGGTGTACTTGACCGCCCTCACCTCTTTTGATATTGTCATTGATTGGCTACCGTTTTATTGCATTACTGAACTTGATATATTGGTTGGTGAATTCCATTTCATGGAAACTGAATTGATGTCGTTTGGACGATGTCCAACGGCCTTACTGCATTACTGAGCTCAACCCCGTTTGGTAGTCAATTGGATCGAGCTGGCGAGGGCTTGGTCGTGAACATTGAATTGCCACGGGGACTGTATTGGGGAACCTTGTGGTAATGAGACCCTTGGTTCCGGTAAACTCGAGTATTACCAAAAGCTACTGAAATGGAGTGCGGGCCCGGTTGGGGTATGTTGGGTGGAAGGAATGGAAGTAAAGAGTTGTCTACGGTTTGGTATTTTAACATTGACGGAGAGTCAATGAGATTGGTTCAAGATTGCAAGCGTGGAAATGGGCTCTTGAGAGCCGACCGTATCCTTTTACCGGTTTGCTTCATTGCTTATTTGTGCACTTTAAATGAAGGTTCATTCTTATATGACTTTGATTGCTTATTGGGTAGTATACCACTGGGCTTTGGCTCATTCCGTGTTATTTGTTTTCCTTACAGGGATATAATTGCTTTTGAAAATGGACTGGATAGTCAATTGCCATACTGAGCTTGTAAATGTCTTTTGTATAGCTCTTGAAGTGAAACCCTAATGTATAACGGGTTCATTTCCTTTTGATAGGCAAATCGAATGTGTACTCCTTAATGGATAGTTTTGGCATGCCATTATGGTTGTAAATGTTGATTTCCGTTGTACATATATGCTTGGCTATGGTTTAGATAAATTTCGGCTTCGGTTTTCGTTTTATTTTATTTTATTTTATTTTGTGTTTTGACTTGTTTGCGCGCGATGTTATGTTCCAGAACGTTTTAAATTGACGTAAACCGTACCGTTAGTCCTGGCGAGAGCTGGGCAGGCAGTCCGCTAACCCCTTTGGTTCGCCTTAGGGGAAAGTTGGGCTGTCACAAACTGGACTAAGTGACCTTCATGAATGTTGTATCTCTGTGTCTTAGCTTCGAAACGGCGTAGGTTTCGTTTTAATCCGATAAGCGTAACCTCGGATATGTTATTTCCGCATTTGTACGTCAAATCTGTCTTGAACTAAATTGAATTTCTGCACTTGTACTTAATGCGATTCTTGTTATTATGATATTGTGAGCCTATGGAACGGCTCTTGACATAAATTGCTGATATGTATGATGTTGGGTTGTGTTTGAGAAAAACAATGAAGCCTAAAAGGCTGGAAAATTAGGTAAACACAAAGGGCATGCTGCCCGAATTTATACTCGAGGACTAGGAAACGAGACTTGTAACTTGTGTAAAGTTAAGTGATTATTACTTGAACTAGCAAGCACCTTTGCTACTTTGTTTATCGAGGGTTATACATTAGGACTTGGCCGAACTTGTACCCTTGAGGAAAAGACATAATGGCCAATGTAAACTTGTATTTCCTTGTACTTTCAACTCAAGTGTTATTTCCAAGTATCTATACTACAAAACCTTATGATTTGAAAAGCGAGCAAGTGTTTCACGAATGCCTTTCAAATGAATTTCAATTGGTTGATTCTTAATGAACGGAACGTTTAAGTTTCGAATCTTACTCGTGTTTCAAGTTCTCAAATTGGATTTTTATCGCAGAGCTGGACTTCAAACCTGGAGTATAGTTGAACGTGAATACTTGAAGCACTATATTTTGTGTGAGTGATCCCTCGACTGTCCCAAAGTTACTTTTGAACTAATTCTTGCATTTATTACTCCATTGCATATCATTTGGGGGTTCGGGTGTGTGCCATGACATAATTTGGCTCCAATGAGTTCCTGGAAAGTCTTGTGCTTAGAACCAATGTCTCCACTATTGTTTACACGTTCTTTGGAGCACGATGGCTCCTTACTTCTGTTTCATGGTTACATGATCTAAACGAGCATTGGATATTTAAGTACAAGAACTTCACTGGCTCACATGAGCAATAAATGAACATTTGATTACTGCATCATGACATCATATTAATGCTTTATTGTGAAATATACTTGGCTGTTGATTTTACTGGTCACTCGCTGAGCTTCTAGCTCACCCCCTATTATCTTCTTCTCCCCACAGGGATCGAGGTAAAGGAAGACCTTGTATTTGGATCTTTGTGTGGCTGGATGGCGTACATCTTGTATAGTTTAGTTTTGGTTTTGATTTATGTACTTTTGGGCTTGTATAAATATTTGGAATTGAATCGGATGTAAATCTACATTTTTCGCTTAGAACTAGTTTCCGCTTCGATTGTGATATGTAAATTTTGGAGAATATGATGTAAAAGTTGAGTTTTATCTTGTAATTCATTCGAGGACTGTAGGGAATGATTGAGTCCTGGCGAGAGCTGGGCAGGCGGCCCGTTGACCCCTCTGGTTCGCCTTAGGGGAAAATGGGGTCGTTACAATAACTCTAGACATAAACTTGAACTAAATATGATAAAAACACAAATTTAAATTTGTATTATAGCTAAACATGAAATCAAATACAAGAGAGAAAGTAGTAGAAGAGATATCACCCTTGTTACATGAGATCAACCTCTCCATCTTGCTCCTTAATTTTCATTCAAATCTAACTATAACTACAAGAAGGATAAACTACACTAACTATACTAATCCACTCTAACTAATGAACTAAGAAAATTCTAGTGAAGACTACATTTTTGGTGAGTTTCTCTAACCTTCCAAAGTTTTTAAAATATTCTCCAAGATCTATATTTATAGAGGAATTTAAAAGCCAAATGAGTTGTTTCTAGTTGTCATTTTTTACTTCTGAAACTCATAAAGATTGCTTCTCAAAATTTTCATGCTCATCTGATCATTTCCAGTCGGAATCTTTGCAGAAAAAGTTGTCAAAAAGGTTGTGTGAATAGAGCACAAGTTGTAGAGCAAGTTGCAGCCGAAATCCATGAAAACGTGGGTAGAAAATGTGGCCTATGCCTGCGTTTTGACTCCTCTCCCCCATTTTACTCTTTTTGCAGGTTTGCTCATTCTGGGCAAGATTTCTTTCTTGCTCTGTTTTTTGTCCAATTTCAACTGATATTTTCTTAATGATGGAAGCTGAACTAGCTCTTGTATAAAACATGAAAGTTATATTTCTTTGAGTTATCTTTTCAATGCCTCAAGAATCATCCAATTTAGAGCTTTGTGGACAGATAAATGACCAAAATACCTAATAAAGTTATACATAATCATCATATATATTTGTAAATTATAATTTATACATTTATATTAATTATACATTTATACATTTATAAATATATGTATATTATGTATTTTATTTAATATAATACATTTATATATTTATATATAAATATATAAATATATTTATTTATAAATATTTATAAATGTATTATAAATGCATAAATGCATATAAATATTTAGGGTTTGTGTGTTTGGATGATTAGAACAAGTTCTTTGGTGCAAGTAAAACTAGATTCAGGATTATGGTTAGTATTTGGTGATCTTGGGCTAACTTGTGAAGGAACTTTAGACCACTCTTAGACTGATATAAGTATGGTTGTTAGGGATCAATTTGGTTAGAAAATTCGCATAAGAACCATAGAAACGGACCGTGCGGTTGCGGCGCGCAAACCCGGCGAAACTGGAAAATCAGGGCAGTTCAGGATCCGAACTTCCGCTTTATTTTTCTTGATGTTGCGTGTGGATTCAGAAGTTCCTCAAATCATGAAAGTTGTAGCCTTATATGTCCTGCATATGCCTGTAAAATTTCAGGTCAATCGGATTAGCGTAACCTGAGTTATAGACGAAATACTCAAGCCTGTTTTGACCATCAGATTCTGTGCATTTTTTAGTTTAGCTTCTGCCTGTGACTTTTTCGGTTTTGATCCTGTGCGATCTGGGTTTTGACTCCTTCATAAGAAATGTAGATCTTGGTTTTGTCTTCGAAACGGTATAAAGTACGTCGCAATCGGAGTTCCGTAGCTCCTGTTACGACCAAAACAAGATCGATCGTCAGAACTGCCTGGAATCAGGACAGTTCTGACGGGTACATTGACACTCAATTTTTGTTCTTTTCTGAGTGGATTCAGGTCTTGGCTAAAACATCAAAGTTTTAACCTTATGTCTCAGCTTTCTAATACCTCTGGAATTTCCTGATTTCGATTTGTGAGCTGGGAGTTATGGTCCAGCAAACATACTCTGTCTGTTATTCTGAGTGCAAATTCCTGGAACGGTTTTCTGCACTTTCGACCCATCTCTGTTCAGATCCGGAGTTTCCCAGTTGCCATTAAACTATTGTTAGAATCATGTTTTGGCCATCGAACTATTTTTCGTCAATAATTGACCACTGAACAACTTAATTAATAAATCCGTGGCCATTTCATCGGTAATGGCTCTTAATTTCTGAAATTAGTATGACACGTGGCAAAGCACAGGGGCAATTTGGTCCAACAATTTACTGACCGTTTACCTCAATTTTCATTAAACCATCGAAGAGAAGGGAAGGGAAAATCTTGATTTAGTGTGTCTGGTCTTTTGTGAAGGAAAAAATAGGGACTCAATTGGGAGTCATAAATTGGATGTCAGAAATCGAAGAAGCCAAAGAATATCGAGATGCTCTCCTAAACCCATACCTAGATGCTCCTGCAGATTAACAGCAACGGTGAAGACCTCATGGACAAATTGGAACCTAGCAAGAAGATATGTGGTCTGCACTTTAGGAGAGGTAAGATGTTAGATTTGTAATGGAGATGTTATAATAAGAGGATTTAGTCTTGGAAAATGTAAATTGTAGGATGAGGGATGTTACAGCATAAGAGGAATAATTGGTAGATACAGTTGTACTAAGTGATAATTTAGCTTTCCATAAAGAGACACAAGAGGAGAAGAAAAGAAAAAGGGAAAGGCATGGGGCACCTGCAATTTCATCCAAACAAAGAAGTCCCTAACTTGTCTCCAACTCTTCTGCTCCTTCAACACCACACACATTTCTCTGAAAGTAAGCTTGGCAACAAAAGAACCCATCACTTCCCTCATGTCATAAGACCCCTCAGGCTTCCCGGAGAGGCTCCTCATTCTCTTGATGACAGCAACAACGTGCTTTCCATACATGTGGCCATTCCTATCATCTTCCAGGTATTGGACCATCTACTCAGGGGTCCTCTTAATTCACTTGGGAGTCTGAGCCCGGGAGCCCTGGTTGCGCCTCAATTGGCTCAACTACTGGGTTTTGGCTTTGATAATTCGGCGGGCGTTGTCGTCGGAAAGCCGATTCTTGGGGTTCTTGGACTTGGGTTTCGGCTTATTGCCATCACTCAGGGTCTAGGGGTCCGGTGTGACTGAGCAGCGGCAGCAGAAAGTGGTAGCATTTGATTTGTAAATTGTTGGACAAAATTGCCCTTGTGCTTTGCCACCTGCCATGCTAATTTCAGAAATTAAAAGCCATTACCGACAAAATGGCCATGGGTTTACTGATTAAATTGTTCAGTGGTCAATTATTGACGAAAAATAGTTTGATGGCCAAAACATGATCCCAACAATAGTTTAATGGCCACTGAGATTTTTTACCCATTGAACTATTAATAGGTGATTTATTTATTGTAATATTTGCAAATTGCCATTTTGTTGAATCACATTTTTCGATATTAGCAGAGGTAAAGATTAACCAAAAAAGAAAAGAAAATTACTTGAAAAATATCATTGAATTTTCTTGATTCTGGTATAAAAGAATGTGAATTAGAAATTCAAAAAATTATACTGTACGCGATAAAATTTCAAATCTGCAAAAGACAAGAAAAACACACGACAAATATGTAATATATAAATTTTTGAAAATATGTGAGTACAATCTCTGGGGTTTTCTCGAACTTATAGAGAGTTTCCTTCGATTCTTCTTCTCAAATGCGAATCCAAGGGGTTCGCAGCTTGTTCTTGGATCAACCAACGATTCCTCCAAATTTTGATATGGAAGATTTGAAGAACTTGGAATGTGACAGCCCCACCTTTCCCTAGGGCGTACCCTAAGGGTTAACGGATTGCCTGCCCAACTTTCATCAAGACTACTAAGCCGAACGCACATTCGTCAAATCACACGGTGCAATCGTACCTCAAATGTATGCTTCCACGAGCACGAAACGAAATGAAAACAAAAAAACGAAACCGAAAAAATCAACTGCCACGTCACAATCCGGCCGGGTTCCTGCCGGATTTCTAGCCTGATTGGAGGCAGTAGCTCGCCCCAAAAATTTTCAAATTTCCCCTGCTAATCTGGCCAAATATCCGGCCAAGAACTGGCCGGATATACGGCCGGATTTGATGAACAGTTCCCGCCAAAATTTTTTTTTGTTCAAACTCCACACTCGTCCGAATTCTAATCAAGTACAAGTAAACTTTCTATAACATTAGAGAATGTACATGTCCAACCAAATATACCACATAGACATGATTAAACACATTTATATACACACGTTGGTAACTTTACAACTCAAAAGGAAACATTGGATCAAGATACATTTAGGGTTTTCCAACTTCGGAGGAGCTATACAAAAGCATATCTATACTAGCTCGACTCTTTCTTCAAAACATCATAGTTCCAAGTATTATGTCCTGTAAGGAAAACAAAGGCAACGGAGTGAGTTTTCGCTCAATGAGGTACCAACAGGTCAGGCAATCAGGAATCACAGAAGTACACTTTAAACAATCACATAGACTTCATTTAAATACCAAGGAGTACCACATTTTTCATGGAGTAAAAGGATACAGATGGCACTCAAGTGCCAATTTCCCCTTTTTACCACTTGATCCGAACCCGTTGACCCTCCGTCAATGTTTGAAAGTGACCACGACCGTAGACTCCACTTTACACCAAATTTCGTTCACTATACACATCCCTTACTGGGTCCGAACACCTCACAGTAACAGTGGGGTAATACTCGAGTATACCACAGGTCGAGAAGATAACACTCCACTCGACAAATAGTAAACCCATGATTCGTTATCTAATCGACCAAACCCTTGCCGGCTCGACTCGATTAACGACCAATGAGGTTTGAGCTCAGATATCACAGTAAAGTCGTTGGATACAAGCCTCCAAACGACATCAAACCATGCATAGGTATAGATTCACAGTTATATAGTAAACAGTCACATGGATAAGAGAATGAGAGTGATAAAATACACTCTCGTCTCATTCAATATAAACAGAGTTCACAGTCATTCAATCCAAAGATTTAGGTACAAAAAATCAGTTAAGCATTAAATCATGCAATGGTACACTCACCAATTCAAACAAACCAAGTTCACAAATTTCTGTCTGACGTATGCCTTAGATCACCGACACGTCCTATAACAATCAAGAAAACAACAATTGAGACTCGAGCACGAGTCGTATACCTATTCAATAAATTGCTAATGCAAGGCCAAATATAGCTTGGGAGTGAAAATAAATAACATTTGGTGCTAAAAGTATAAACAACCCCCAAAAACTGTTATTTCTACCCAACCTCAATATAAACTCAAAGGAATCCAATATCCTCAAAATTGGATAGCATTTTTCCTTAAATTTCATATTTTTCCATCCTATAAACAACCACCAAGATTCATCCAATACAACCACAAGTATACCTACACATCATAGGCCATTCAACACACTTCATTAGGGTTACAATACCCTTCAACCTTAGTCAATTAAAAGCTCTACAACCAACCATAGTAAAGCCTTAATTTGAAGCCCTAAAACTGAAATTTTGCCCTACAAACTGAAATTTTTCGCAAACAACCACAACCAACACACGAAATCTTCATTTTACATAATATAAAGCTATCATTCCATGGCCAACCATTACTCATTATATAAGGACAGAAAAATCACCAATAAACCTGAAATTTATTAAAACTCTATTTTAAATCCTGAAATCTTCCATAAAACAACATATTTAACCACTATAAGACACTAATTTACCATTATTAAAACAAAGAGGAAATTTCTAAGCAAAGTACCTTGAAATCTCAAGAAAGGTGGTAGTTTAGGGTTTTCTCTTCCAAAACTACTCCACCAAGACTTTTATTCCTCCTTATTTAACACATCTATGGATGGGTTTGTGATTTAGTCGGTTGGAACTCAAGATTTGAACAAGAAAATGGATGATGAAGTTGAAGTTTTCCATCTCTTTTCTCCCTCTATGGTTCGGCCAAGATGCAAGAAAGTGAGGATGATTTTTGGTCAAATTTTGTATTTAGTAAAGGTGGAAGAAAGTTGCTCAAAGTCTAACATCCATTGGTTTCATGACACTTGTTCTTTCCTATGCTTAGTCTCATCCTCTTGTCTCCCAATACTAATTAATCTAACTAGCCTTTAATTGTCCCTTAACACCTTATAAATAATATCCCTTTATGTAAAACTTCACCTAATCGTCAAAATTTATCGCACTTTACGAACTAGCGGGTCCCACGTCCCATAAGTACTACTAACGTCACATAAACTAACTTATACTAGAAAAATGATTTAAAAACTATATTTACTTATAAAAATATCTAAAAAATTAATATAATAAAGAAAATATAGAAAATGTGTGTAAGGAAATAAAATAATGCCTAGAAATTAAGAAAATTTTCGAGTTCTCACTCTCTTCCCCTTAAAGAATTTCGTCCTCGAAATTTCTCACCTGGATTAACAAACAGCTCAGGGTATCTCTTTTGCATCTCTTCCTCCACCTCTCAAGTTGCCTCTTCTACTCCATGATTTCTTCACAAGATCTTCACCAATGGGATTTATTTGTTTCTCAGCTCCTTAACCTTTCGGTCAAGTAACTGTACAGGTTTCTCCTCATAAGTGATTGATTCATCTATCTCAATCTCCTCTGATTGTAAAATGTGAGTTGGATCGGGATAATACTTTTTGAGCATCGACACAAGGAAAACGTCATGAATTCTGGACAAATTTGATGGTAGCTCGAGTCGGTACGCTACTTTTCCAACTCTTCGGAGAATTTTGAAGGGTCCTACGAATCTTGGTTGAAATTTCTTTCCTCTACCCGCCGTGATGCTTCGTAACGGTGTGATCTTAAGAAAGACACGTTCTCCAATTTCGAACTCCAAATCTTTCCTTCGATTTTCTGCGTAGCTCTTTTATCGGTTTTGAGCTGTTTGGAGTTTTTAACGTATCAACTTAACCTTTTCTTGTGCATCCTCCATCCATGGCATGGTTGTTGGATCTAGAACCTTCTTTTCTCCCATTTCATCCCAATAAATCGGTGATCGGCACTTTCGTCCGTAGAGGGTTTCATATGGTGCCATTTGAATTGACGAATGGTAACTGTTGTTATAGGCGAACTCTACTAACATCATATGTTGGACCCAACTACCCCCAAAATCTAAAATGCAAGTTCTTAACATATTCTTGAGGGTTTGAATAGTTCACTCAGACTGTCCATCCGTCTGGGGGTGATAGATGGTACTAAGGTTGAGTTTGGTTCCCAAGATCTCCTGAAATTTTTGTCAAAATCTAGACACAAAACGAGGATCTCTGTCTGAAACTATACTCACTGGAACCCCGTATAGTCTCACAATTTCATCCATATACAACCGAGCCAACTTCTCCATGGAATACTTCATGTTTACAGGCAAGAAGTGGGCCGATTTGCTTAACCGATCTACGATCACCCAAACGGCATCATGTCATTTTTGCGTCCTTGGCAACTCTGAGACAAAGTCCATCGTGATATTTTCCCACTTCCATTCAAGTATCTCAAGAGTTGCAACAAACCAGAGGATTTTTGATGTTCGGTCTTAACTTGCTGGCAGACGAGACAGGTTTGCACATATTGGGCAATTTTCCTCTTCATGTTATCCCACCAATACAACTTTCGTAGATCTTGATATATCTTACTACTACCTAGATGGATCGTATATTTCGATCGATGGGTTTCCTCCGAAATCTCCCTTTTCAATGTTTCATCCTTAGGCACCACTACTCGATTCCGATACTTCAAAATTCCTTCAGGATTCAAATTGAAATCAGGCGACTCCCCCTTCTCTACCTTATCCACCCATTTCTGTACCATTAGATCCTCCTTCTGGGCCTCTTTGATTCGATCTAGAATGGCAGATGTCACCCGAATATTTCCAAAGGTCATCTTTTTGTGTTCCAAACTAGGGTTCCATTCACTAACCGCTCCTAACATCTCTCACTCTTTGATTATTAACCCAGCTATTTGAGCCTTCCGACTTAAGGCATCGACTACTACATTAGCCTTTCTCGGATGGTAGTTAATCGTGCAGTCATAGTCTTCCAAAAATTTCATCCATCGTCGCTGCCTTATGTTCAGTTCCTTTTGAAAAAATAGGTACTTAAGGCTTTTATTGTGACGACCCCACCTCCCCCTAAGGCGTACCAGAGGGTTTAGCGGACCGCCTGCCCAACTCTCGCCGGGACTCACTCACTCACTACATTTCTTCAAGTAAATTACAAGGTACAACTCAAATAATACATCCAATTCTCCAAAATTACATATCTTAAGCGAAACAGAAACCAATTCTAAGCGTAAAATATAGATTTACATCCGTAGTACCCCAGAGCTAATGCCCGAACTTTAGTTGAATACCCCAGAGCTTGTAGTCTCATATGTTAAGTGCCGTGTAGTAAATCATGTGTCACCGCATCATTTACTACTCTAATCGCATCAAATCCGCGATCAACACCAACACAACAAACCATAAACTACAAGGAAACCAAAAAAATAAAAGAACAACCAAAAATTAAAGTAAGTTATAAATCAAATTCAAAATCAACCATTTATAAATATATTTATTTTTCGCATACAAATTAGTTTAAAAGCCACAAAGCCCTGCAGAACACAAGACCACCAGGGATGATTGCAAATGTTCCATTTTTTTAGAATTGATTAGCCGCACGACATTAAGCAACGCCTCCGACAAATCCTTCGGTCTATGGTAGGACAAATACCCCTGAATTAAAATAACAAAAAATCAGCCAAAAAAATCCCAAACAAATCTTTAAAAAACAAAAAATAAGTGATATACCGAAAAAGGAGCCAAGAACACTGGTATACGCCACAATTCGTTCACCATTGGACATCTCTTTCCACTTCAACCCATAAAAATACCAAATAACATACTAGTGCCACTGATGTGATCACAGCAAGTACATTTGTGGCACAGTAGCAGATTCCATCCTTATCCTGACAAAACATCGTAGCGTCCAAAGTTTAAATAGGACGGAAGAAGGAGGGAGAGATAAAGTTCGTGGTGGGAAGGACATTGTTGGAGGAGTGGATTTTAAAGGAAAGGGAAAGGAAAAGGGTGGTGGCGGGGGGAATGGAATGGAGTAGTGGGAGGAAAGGGGTAGGGCGGAGGGAGCAGTGCAGCGGAGGAAGGTGGAGATGAGGTTGCGGGTTGGAAGTGGGGGTGGAGTGGAGAGAGAAGGTAGGCATCTTTTCTGGTTGGAGAAAGAACCCGGGAAAGCATTTATATTCGTGGGGTGACCAAGAAGAGAGCCAATTTTATTTTAATTTTTTTTAATCAAAATTAGATAGAACTGTAACCGAGTCGGGTCTGAATTAAAATTGAATATTTCGGACATGAATCTAAACTCCGCTTAGATATACTTGTATTGGATTCAACCCGAATACCCAACGGGTCTTGAACTTATTCTTCTAGATCTGTGTCGGGTTAGGTCGAGGTATTGGTAGGATATATACAGCCTAAAAAAATAAAGCAAAGCAATGAAGAAAATTTATTTCTAAACAAACATTAATTGCACACCATAAACTTCAATTAAAAATCAAAAATTATTTTAGATACTTATTATAATGCCTACAAATTACAGTCTCTAAAGGATCCAAACAAATATTAAACACTCAAATATATTATCAAAATAATTACTTATTCAAATGAGTTCGGATCGAACCCGGGACGAAACTCAATATTTCGTATTCTACCCATTTTTTTGATTAGTTTAAGCGTGTCCGAACCAAGCTCGGATAAACAAAATTAAAACTATATCCATACATGAAAATATTAAGTAAATTCAGGTCAAGTCTAGATAAAAAAAAGTAAATTACAAGGTACAACTCAAATAATACATCCAATTCTCCAAAATTACATATCTTAAGCGAAACGGAAACCAATTCTAAGCGTAAAATATAGATTTACATCTGATACAATTTCAAATATTTATACAAGCCCAAAAGTACATAAACCAAAACCAAAACTAAACTATACAAGATGTACGCCATCCAACCACACAAAGATCCAAAAACAAGTTCTTCCTTTACTTCGACCCCTGGGGGGAGAAAAAGATAATAGGGGGTGAGCTAGAAGCTCAGCGAGTGACCAGTAAAATAAACGGCCAAGTATTTTTCATAATAAAGCATTGATATGATGTCATGATGCAGTAATCAAATGTTTATTTATTGCTCATGTGAGCCATTAAAGTTCTTGTACTTAAATACCCAATGCTCGTTTAGATCAAGTAACCATGAAACAGAAGTAAGGAGCCATCGTGCTCCAGATAATGTGTAAACAGTAGTGGAAACATTGGTTCTAAGCACAAGACTTTCCAGGAACTCATTGAAGCCAATTATGTCATGGCACACACACAAACACAATGATATGCAATTGTGCAATCAATGCAAAAATCATGTCAAAAGTAAGCTTTGAGAAGTAGTGGAGGGATCACTCACAAACCACAGCGCAGGAACTATCCATCATACCTCATTGTCATGCTCAAGTCCAAGCCCTAGATTCCAATGACCATGTCAAGCGAAAGAAAGTCTAAAACCAGCAAATTCCTATTACCTTTGGCATTTTAATCACAAGTAAAGCTATACTTATCCACTTGAAACAAGTCTTGTGGCGTTACAAAGCTAAGACACATCCCAACATTTCTTATGCAGACCTCCAAAGCCAAATCATACATTTTCAAGGTCAAAACTCGAATTCTTAGAGGAAAGTAGAAACTGTACGTGAAACAGGGCTTAAGGCCAGTCAAGGATATTTCGGTCAATCTGAAGATTTTTCAGGTAACCAGCTAACTCATGTATCTACAAATTCCATGTTTTGAGCAAGGGCCGATTCAGTCTCTTTTAAGATCAAACATACAGTGCAAAAACAGGACAGATTATAGGCGCACATAAGTAAAACAGTTACACAATAGCAATTGATAACTTAAACGTTCCGTTCATGAAGAATCAACCAATTGAAATTCATTTGAAAAGTATTCGTGAAACACTTGCTCGCTTTTCAAATCGTAAGGTTTTTGTAGCATATATACTTGAGTTGAAAGTACCAGGAAATACAAGTTTACATTGGTCATTATATCGTTCTTCAAGGGTACAAGTTCGTTTAGGTTTTTAACGCATAACCCTCGATAACCAAGTAGCAAAGGTCCTTGCTAGTTCAAGTGGTAATCACTTAACCTTCACTCAAGTTGCAAATATAGTTTTCTAGTTCTCGAGTAAAAATTCGGGCAGCATGCCCTTTGTGTTTACCTAATTTTCCAGCCATTTAGGCTTCATTATTTTTCTCAAACACAACCCAACAACATACATATCAGCAATTTATGTCAAGAGCCGTTCCATAGGCTCACAATCTCATAATAATAAGATTCTCATCAATAGCAAGTGCAGAAATTCAATCTAGCACAAAACAGATTTGATGTATGAAAGCAGAAATAACTTATCCGAGGCTACGCTAATCGGATTAAGGCGAAACCTATGCCATTTCGAAGCTAAGACTCAGGGCTACAATGTTCATGAATATCACTAAGTCCAGTTTCTAATGTAACTTGGTCAAATTCTCAAATTACTAAACCAGAAACCAATTCGTCGGCTGTTTAAACGCAGAACACTGTAATGGTCATAACTCAGAGTACACAAGTCCGAATCAGGTGTTCTTAGAGGCATTTTAAAGCTACTTCAGAACACTACAACTTTCATGTTTCGGCCCAGAGCTAAATCAGAATGGATCCTGGTCAAAAATCGTGATGAACTGGACTGAACTGAAGAAACGGACTGCTGGGAAATACTTAAAACAGTAGGGGTATTTTGGACTTTTCACGTTCTGCGTTGCTCCGATTGAGCTGAAATTTTGTAGGCACCTATAAAATGCCATTCTCTACAACTTTTATTCTTTGACCTAAGGCCAAAACAGCCTCTAACATGTAGATAAAAATTCGGACAGAATGTTAGGACCATTTTCCAGATTTTGGAAATTTTGAGTTTCTAGTGAATCTTTCCTTAATTTCTTGGTCCAATCACTACCAAAACACCATATAACACCTCAATTGCAACATATAAACATCATACAATCATTTGGGCAGAATTTCCATAAGCCCTAGTTCATCAAATAAATTGGGGAAAACTACTAAAACATACTCATCATTCATGATTCTACCACAATATCAAACTACTAAGCTTAATTAAACAAGATTAGAAGTGAAACTTGGAGAGATAAACTCTCTTACCTTGAATAAAAGTCACCAAGAGTAGCACAAGCTCTCCTCTTCAAGAATCACACCACCACTCACTAGCTAGTCACTAGAAGACAAGTTTAATCGGTTTACTTCACTCGATTCCTCACTTATTTGTTGGATTTGGAGATGAAATGAAAGATTTTCCCCTTGGAGTTTCTCTTCTTGTTGCTCTCGGCCAACCCAGCAGAAATGAAGAAGAAATTGCTAAGTGTTGGATTTAAATGGTTACTAATGGTCTTGGTTAAGAAGCCATGAGGTGGTGACAAGTGTCACCACCACCACCTCTCTTTTTTTCTCTTTCCTTCTTATTATTTCTAGCCTCATAATTTCGGTCAAGGCTGCTACAATATAAGAAGATATTATGTGCAAAAGTCAACAAACTTGTTGGGTAAGAAAAATGGTGGTCAAGCAGTGCGTTCAATCGGTAATACGCGGGACCCGCCGGATCGCGCCGTTTTTCTTAAAAACTCACGTACTAGGTTTTTTTCACTTCCCATTCACTAACCTTATATCATTGCCACTAGTCACATCTTATTACTCACTTAAAAGTTACTTTTAATCACCAAAAGTGATCCCTACGCTGTACCGAAAATTCATCCGGTGAAAAATCGCGAAAACCCTAATTTGCTCCAATCTTGAAACCGAAGCGTAAAACCCCATTTTCTAGGTTTATTTATACTTAATGTGAAGTGATTGAGTAGTAGGGCCATTATAAAGTGGTATTTATCAAAGAAAAGGGAATTTTAAGAAAAGTATAAGGAATTTGCACGGCTTCTAGCCGAATTCCCCACAAAACACTATTCATCAAAAATTTCTCCCTTTTCTTCTGTCTCGGGGCGTTACAAACTCCCCTCCTTAAAAGAATGTCGTCCTCGACATTCCAACTTGTATTAATCAGATCAAAATAGTTCCCGAAAGTCAATCACGCATTAAGAATCATTTCAATCTCGCTTATCATAATCAAATACTAATCAGATCAAGTATTTCAAAGGTCAATCATATACTAAGAATCACTCATCACGATCAAGTACTAAAAGTACTCCAATCCAACTTATTCAATAATCTTGATCCAATTGATAGTCAGACGAGTAACTGGATACATATCCAAAAGGGCTCAAAATCGGACTTAAAGTCCCTGGTATTTGGAAAAACAATTCAGGACATAACGATATCTCAGGTCAGAAATTACCCCTGGTGGTGCTTTGTAACACAACAAGCTAGCACTCAGCTATACTTCACCAGAGCCTCAGATGCAAGATTTTGTCCATGGCGGTGCTTTATAACACAACAGGTTAGCACAACGGCTATACCTCGCCAAAGAACCTCAGTTCAAAATTTCATCCTTGGTGGTGCTTTATAACACAACAAGCCAGCACAACGGCTAAACTTCACCAAAGGATCTTAGCTCAAGAGATTGGCCCTGGTGGTGCTTTATAACACAACAAGCTAGCACAACGGCTAAACTTCACCAGAGAGCCTCAAGTCAAAGTTTCATCTCTGATGGTGCTTTATAACACAACAGGTATGCCTCGCCAAAAGAATGACGGTGCTTTAAAACACAACAGGCAATACCTCATCAGAGAGGTTCAGTTCAAGCATTTCATCCCTGATGGTGCTTTATAACACAACAGGCATGCCTCGCCAGAAGAATGGCGGTGCTTTAAAACACAACAGGCAATGCCTCACCAGAGAGGTTCTGTTCAACCGTTACAGAAGAGTAGTAGCCGGTCTATAACCAAACAAGTACGAAAATGTTCAGAAACAGAGTCAAAAGCAGGGTTCAAGTGTATCGGTTCAAAAGCAGGGTCAATTATTTCAGGTTCAAGGAACATGGGTACGAGTAAAAACTCACTCGTCTAGCTTATGCCCAGTAATTCACGCTCTCAAGCAGTCATCAAACTCAAATCCACATATAGATCATATATAAATCAAGATACTTGCTCAAGAGTAAAAGAGATACCCTATTTTCAGTTAGGTCAGGTCTATCCAGTGTATGTAAGGGTACACTAGCCGATTCAAATTCAAGTCTACTTACAGGTCGTATACAAACCAAACTACTTGCTCATGCGTAAATGAAATACCATATATTCAGTCAATTCACGACCACTAAGTGTACGTAAAAGCACACTTGCCTAAACAATGTTCAAGTCTCAAGTGAACTCAGCCTAGTCAGTTTCCGGCAGTTCAAGTAGTTCAAATCCCAACACTTACAAATCGGGTGGTGCCATCCTTAATCAAACAAGAAGACTAGATGAAGGTTGAAAAATCAAAAATTTTCTCAACAATCCAGCCACCACTATAATGTATCAAAACCCAAGCCAACCCTTATTGGACAAGTCCAAGTCATTATTTCAATTTCCTCATTCAGTTAAGTCTTGAGTACAAGACAAAATTTTCTGTGCTCTAACCTGTGCCATTACAACTTATCTCAAACTCAATCATAATTTCTATTCCCATCATCGTACATTAAACCATATTCCGTCTAAAATTCACGAGCATTTCCTCAGGAAAAATATCGGGTACACAAGTACAAGAATTCAAACTAAGAAACTTCACGACTCAGACCATATGGTCTTAAACGAAGCTCATCAAGTCATATCTTACGTGTACCATTTTCAAGAGTCACAACTGACGCTCCAAAAGAGCACTGAACGTACAAACCAATCACACAGTCCGGCATCCTAAACTTTAAGCCTAGGATACACTACAAAGATCTGAAGCCTAAGCTCTGATACCATCTGTGACGACCCCACCTCCCCTTAAGGCGTACCAGAGGGTTTAGCGGACCGCCTGCCCAACTCTCCAGCAAGCCAACAAGCACATCGAAGTATTTGTTACTGAAACAGCCGCGTGAGTTGAACAATATCATATGATATTGTAAATTTGAGGCAAGACACAAGCCCTTAACAAATGTAACTCTCTCTTTTGAATGGAACTTTGATATAATAGATCTAACGAGGTTCTTTTGAATGAAACTTTCCACTAGATTGTTGATGAATATCATATTGGTGCTGTTGAATTTAGGATAGGAGAATGCATGCTTGTTTCAGAGCCTCTATAAACAAAAATGTTTTTCCTCACGCGATCATTTAAGGTATTAAATGATCCAATTCTTGACCCCAAATTTGTATAATATCATATCGGAATAGGTTACAAGTACCCTCACCAAAAGTCCAGTTCAACAAGAAAATGTGCACGTGAGTGGGCAAGGTACGGTATGTGAAATGATAATATGAAGTGCATGTGTGCAAGTGATGATAAAAGTGTTCGTGTGCAAGCGAAGAAACACAAAGGTGCTCGTGTGCAAAATGGGAGGAAAAATGAAAGTGTGATGAGGGTATAAAATGGTAGAGTGGATTTAAAAAAAATTTAGATAAATATATATATGCACAAAATAAGACATGCAATGGACTAATTTAAAACTTTATATGATGAAAAGTAACTATTTTTTGAATAACTTGGATTTTTAAAAAATAAAATTTTAAATTATAAGTTGAAACAAATAAATTTTATCTCAATTTCAATTATATCTACCAAAAAAATCTTAAATCCAACCCAAAAATATCACAATATTTTGAAATTATACAAAATTCACTATGAGAATTTAGACATTGTGCACTTAAATTTTAATTTACGTTTTTGGGATTTAGAGATTGTAATTTAAAAAAGGAAGTTTGGAGTTTGAAGGAAGTCAAAAGAATCGAAAACAGAAATGCAAACTTGATAAGAAACAAAAAATGAGATAAAAGTGAGTGATTGTGGCATTAAATAATTTGGATTAAAAAAATAATTCTTTTTTAACTTTTTTCAATTTAATGGACAAAAACAAAATTAAAAGATGAAAGAAAACATCAATAACTTAAAACCAAAGAAGTTTGATTAAAAAGGAAGTGACAAAAGAAAAGAGGAGAGAGAGTTGAAAATTAAAAAAAAAAGAGTAATGAAAGAATGAAATTTTGTAAGAAAAATGGAAAAAAGAAATATGGGTGTTTGTTTTATATAAATAAGTTCTCAAAAAAAACTAATAAGATGTGATGGTGCAATAGTTATTACATTGGTTTTCTATTATAAAGGTTCTGAGTTTGAATCTTGATAGCTGTATTTTGCAAAACTTAAAAAAAAAAAGAGGGGAAACTTAAAAATCGAAAACCATCGGTTCAATCCGATTTTCACGGTTTTGATCGATTTTCTGACAAAATGAACTCTAACATAGAACCAAATCACGATTTAATCGATCGAATCGGATCCGATCCGATTTTCAAAACAAGGGAATCATTATGCCATAATGCATATAGCATCAAGAAGGAAAACATGAAGCAGTACCATCACTCTTGGAAAGCTCAAAAATTTTACAGCCTTTCTGTTCCTTCAAAATCAAAGGCAATGCAATCAGATTCACATCATTCTAACACCCTCATAAAGTTTTAGGTGTAAATCAAAAACAGTACCATGAAAGGACATATGTACCGAAGAACAGTCGATTGACAATCTGATCAATTGTCTCTTAATTAAATACTACTCCCTCCGTCCCAATATTAGAGACGTTTATAGGGAATGCAACTTTTTATGTACAGTGGTATCATTATTGACAGCCAATCCTTTGTTCCAAATTTACTCCGTCGCAAGTACAATGGTCAGCTGCACTTTGTGTTTTTCATGGAGTAATGATTTCGTGGGTCCCATCTTAACCAAAAGCATCCCTTTGTATGTTAGAGACACGCGCTATTATTGGCCTTATAAAGTGAGAGTTAGTCTCACGTACTCCTCTGGCTTCTCCAAATGGATAATAAATAGCAGGTCCCACCAAATTTATTTGGATTTTCTAGCACATGCACTATGAGGGCAAGGACGGAACGTTAGAAGGAAAATAGTGTAGCGTGACTCTAATTTTGGGACAATGAAAAAGGTGAAACATGACATTAACAATGGGACGGAGGGAGTAATACCTTTGTGGGGCTCACTACAATTTATCTCCATAGATGCCCTCCTACTTCAACCACATTAAAATTAGAACCCTAAAAGAAACAATTAAAAATCAGAAAAGGCACAACCATATTTGATTATTTCATTAACCTAACCATCAAAAACCTGCAAAGAGAAAAGAATATACTTTAGAAAATTAATTAAGAATTAAGTACTGATAAGGTACTGAAGTAACTAAAGATACTTCTTGCTGTCAGCTGGAATAAGAGATATTCATGAGAGCGATGGTACAAGGCCAGCAAAAAAGCTTCCAATCTAAGCCTTGGAGGGTATCCAAAATCACATGTTTTGTGATCAAAATCAATCAGCTGAACAATTTTTTTTTTCCTGAAGGAATATGTCAGAAAAAAAAAGAGATTAGTTAGTGGGCTACTCAGCTAACTCTTCTGTTTTTTCCTTTCTTAGTCTTACCTATTATACTTGTCTGAACTCTAATCTTTCTTTGTTTTCATCCTCTTAAAATATGCATATGAGTAATATAAGTATGTGTGTTTTCTCTGTCCTTTTATACACCCCGTCACATTGCATATTGCTTCACATACACTCTTGTCTGTGAAGTGTGAAGCCAGTTGAGAAGAACCATATAGTACAGAGAACAGGTTAGGGAGGACTAATTGATTATGCATTTTTGAGAACCAAGAACTGGCCTTTTCTGCTTGTCTTCTTGTATATTCTCAGAGTATGGCTTTGTTGCCCCCATCCCTTGTTCTCATTTAGCTCAGGTCAGGACTCAAAGAGGGCCAAGAAGTTCGAGTTTTCCTAGATAAGTTGCCATAAGGAATCTTGATTTGAAGTGGGATTTTGGTCTTTTTTTATTTGGGGTATGGATGTCTCTTGTGATCTTGAAGTAGATGTCAATGGAGAAGAGGTTTTCATGGTGGATAAGGTAAAAATTAGAGTATTACTGTCTTTCTTCTTCTGTTTTGTCTTTGTGAAACAAAATCCTTCCATTTTTTGTTTCCTTGCTCAAATGTCTTCTGCTTCATTAATTGTTGTCTGTCTGATTTTACTTTGTCTGCTTCTACTAAAAATGCAATTCTCTCTGTCGCACTTTTCTGTTTCCTTCCTGAGAAAATCATGAATAAACAGTAAAGGTTGGTTTTTCAACTGATTTCTGTTGTCAGTTGAGCATTAATTGCTTAATTGGAAACATTCATTTCAGCATCCAACGATAAATCAAGAAATTTTCCGCGCATTAATGATGAGTTCCATGTGAAGTTCAAATTTTGAGTTCACATTTTACCTTTTCAATATTCTCTGTACACCCTTTTGTGTATTTGCATTATTGGGCTATAATTTGTTGTCATTAACCTTTTCCTACTCGTAGAATTGCCCCCAGAGCATATACTGCTGGAATATGGGTTTTCCACGAGTCAAGGGTTATTTTCCTGCATGCCTTCTTTAATTTATGATTGAGTTATTATGAGGGATTAAATGTTCAAGCCTTTATTTGTTACTTTCACATCTTTTCAGAGTGAAAAAGGGGGTGCTCATTCTCATTCTATTTACTCACCAGTCAGTAGTCACTACTGTTGTTTCCCCCTTTTGCTGGGAATGTCAACAGACATCTTTTTGTGATTCTCCTTCGGCAAATTTATTGTTTATAACGACCATAAACAATAAATTACAAAATTCCGCACGTTCCTTTCTCGGATGGTAGTTGATGGTGCAGTCGTAATCTTCCAAAAATTCCATCCACCGTCGTTGCCTCATGTTCAGTTCCTTCTGGGAGAAAAGGTACCTAAGACTCTTATGATCCGAGTACACTTCAAAGGTCACCCCGTATAGGTAATGCCTCCACTTTTTCAGAGCAAACACAACTGCAGCTAGTTCCAGATCGTGGTCGGGTAATTCTGCTCGTGAAGCTTCAACTTCCTAGAGGCAAAAGAAATTACATTACGGTTCTGCATCAAAACGCACCCAAGGCCTTCTCGCGACGCATCCGCATACACCGCGAACCCGTCTACTCCATTTGGCAAGACCAGTACTGGAGCCGTGGTCAATCTTCTCTTTAATTCCTGAAAACTTGTTTCGCATCGGGCGTTCCAAACGAACCGACCATGCTTCTTCGTCAGGTCAGTTAAAGGTCCTGCTAGTTTGGAGAAATCTTTAATGAAACGACGGTAGTACCCAGCTAGCCCTAGAAAGCTGCGAATTTCCGTGGGAGTTTCTGGTCTCTTCCAATTTATCACGGCCTCTACCTTTGCCGGGTCCACCGAGGTACCCTCGTGAGAGATTACGTGCCCTAGGAATGCTACTTTCTCCAGCCAGAACTCGCATTTACTAAACTTAGCGTACAACTGATGTTCCCTTAATGTCTGCAACACCACTCTCAAATGCTCCTCATGCTCCTCGCGTGTCTTAGAGTAAACCAAAATGTCATCAATGAACACAACGACAAATCGGTCTAGATAGGGTTTGAAAACCCTATGCATTAGGTCCATAAAGGCGGCGGGAGCATTAGTCAGTCCAAAGGGCATAACGGCAAACTCGAAATGCCCATATCTCGAGTTGAAAGCAGTTTTCGGTATATCCTCCTTTCCAATCAACAACTGATAATATCCTTGTCGGAGGTCCAACTTGGAGAAGACCACTGCTCCTTGCAGCTGGTCGAACAACTCGTCGATGTGGGGCAGTGGATATTTATTCTTGATCGTAACATTGTTCAGCCCCCGGTAGTCAATACACATTGTAGACACCAAATTTTAAATAATTTGTATGTTGCATCCTGTTCATGATTTTTTGTTTTGGATTGTTTGCATTTTAGTTCATTATTGTTGGTTTGGCACTTTTAGTTGTTATTCTATTTTAGTTTTATTCATTTTGTCCTTTTATTTTTGTCTATTTCATTTGCTATTTTATTTTATTTTTATTTTTCATATTAGTTTTATTCATTTTTTTAGTTTTTAGTTTTTAGTTTTTAAGTTTTAAGTTTAACATAGAATTTCTAGGAAAAGAAAAATTCAGGAAAAAGAAAGAATATGTTTCAATCATTTTTTGTTTTATTCATTGCTTAAGAGAAAAAAAAAGAAAAGAAAAGAAAGAGAAAAAAAAAAAATAATTAGCGTTAGCATTTCATTTTAATTTAGCTTTTCTTCATTAGTTTCCTTTTATTATTATGTATTTTGTTAATTAATTATCAATGTTAATCAATTAGTTTTTAAAAAAAAAAAAAAAGGGGCTCGCGGCATACACGCTGCATTCTTTTTTGCAGCGTGTAAAGGACAAATGGTATGCTCATCGAATGGCCAGAAAAAAAGGGGTTGAAGGGGATGATTTCCAGCCCTTGAATACAGGGTTTAGGAGGTTGAGAGCTGGATATAAAAGGGAGAAATGAACTACAGCCGCGGGGGAGGTTTTTTGGAGAGTCAGACGGGCTAAAAGAAAAACTGAGCGAGGGTTTTGGAGAGGAAGGGTTTTCGGGAAGAGGGTTGACGGGCTAAGAGAGAACCAAGGGGAGGAAGGTTTCGGCTGGGCTAAGAGCTGCAGAGAAAACAGAGGGGAGGTTAACGGAGAAAGAAAGGAAAAGAGAGTGGAGTGAGGGAGAGCTACTGGAACCAGCAGAAAATAAAGTGAAAGGGAGAGGTCACCGTTGAAGGCATTGACAGGGAAAGAGCAAGGGGAGAACGAAGGAGTAGCAGAATCGTAAGGAGAAGGTTTCCAGTTGAACGAAGGCTCTTCGTATCGATCATCTTGGCTCATATTTGGCCTTTGAAAGGCATAAAGGTAATAGCTTTTGCCTTTAGTCGCTGGATTCATGAGATACGGAAGCTTTTTCTTGTATGCATTCACTATGTGAATCTGTTTAAGATGATGGGACTGGGAAGAACTTGGATGTTGTTTCGGTGTTTCGATGACTGATGTTAAGGATCTTTGTGTGAGTTTGGCCTTTTGTCTTTGGGTCCTTAACTTACCGAATTTGCTGCAGCAAGATTGAATCTTTCGACTTGTTGCAGCAGTTCGGTCACGTCGATTCTTTTTCCTTGTTTTTGCTGAGGCTGTGACTCAATCGACCTTGCCTGTTTTGCTATCTGATTGAGTGAAATACCATGAGCAACACCCGGAGTTAGAAATGTGTTTAGGAAAATTCATAACAGAAAATCTGCTGCAGCGTTATTCTTGTTGGCTTGGTTGCTTTGTTTTTTTTTTTCTTTTTTTTGGTTCGCTGTGTTTGATTCAGTTCAGGAAATGTTCATGTCAGAGTATTAAGAAAATGAAGCTTTGCTTAAGATTTGCTCATGGAGTTTGTAGTCCTTTTGTTTGGCTGAAGTTACAGGCGCAAAGTTGCTGCGATAAGCATGTAAATTTTCGGCTTATTGCAGCAATACATGCGGACAGTTGTTTGCTTCCTTTTGTTGGCTGAACTTGTGTTTTGATTAACATGTTCCCTTGGTTTGCTGTTTGACTGTTGGGTATACATGTTTGGGGCTGAAGTGTCTGAATCATGTTCGAATACTTTGCTGAAATCTGCAACCATTTTTGCCGAATCAGTTTTGTTTTTCTTTTCTCAGAATTTTTGCATGACCTTTTCCCAAGTTTTCTGGTTATTGGGATCGTAATCACCAGGTGGTTTGTTGCTTAGTTAAAGTTTGATGTTGGGTTGAAAAACATCTAATCAAAGCTTTGTATTTGAATCAAAATCTGGCCAGCATCATGAAGTGGAAAGAAAAGCCGTGGCATGTGAAAATTGCAGAAAGATCTTGTTCCTCAAATCATTTTTGTTGCATTTTGGGTTTAAAACCTGTTTGATCTTACTCCTACCTTTGCTTCAAATCTCTGCATTTTGATTCAAGTGGAGATACTTGGGTTATTTGCATGAATATAGATTCGGCCAAATGGATAGGAAATTGAATGAGATTATGCAACCGTGAGTTTGCAGCATGCTTGAGTCTTTCCGTGACCTTTTGCACCAGTTCTCCTATGTTTCTTGTTTGTTTAGATGTCAAATTCATGTCTTGTTTGTTTAGTTCAAAGTTTAGGTGTTAGATCAAGGAAATTTTGGTTAAGGTTGCTCGAATCTGAAATCTGGTCTTGGAATGTGAAGCTAAGAAAGTTACAGCAGTTTCATTCTTCAAATGTTTTGCCCACTTTTTTATGATTTTGCATGTTTTTTTTTTAAGTTTCCTATTTGTTTGGATGATAGTGATGGTGTAGTTTGCTGCTAGTTTAAAGTTGTGAATTTGGACTTGAAATCTGTTCTCGAAAAAGCTGTGCTGGAATTTTGTTTCGGTTGATGAAGTATGACAGAAGTTCTGCAAAAAAAAAAAAAAATGTCTTCTACGTGAGTTGCATGCTTTTGCATGAAGAATGTCTAAGAAAATTGCAGCTTTACTCCCTTTAGTTTCCATCTATGTTTCAAGGGCCCAATTATGTGTTTGTTCTTACAATTAGGTCCTAAAACACTTGCACTTTAACCCCCTAAGTTCCCCTTTGTCTTGTTATGGTCCAATTAGTTGAATAATTTAATCACTTTTGTCATTCTAGAATCTTAATTGCTTTTGGTTTGCTTTGACATGATTTTGGGTAAGACGTTTAGTGAGCTTTAGGATGCATTTTGAGGTTCAATAAGTTTTAATAGGATTTTTTAGCTTGGATTTGTGTTCTAATCACATTTTTGCATTTGATTTTTATGGGTCTCATCTTAAGTCATCAATTTTGGTATTTTATTTTACTTTCTTTCAGAAATTTTCAGTCCTTCTAATTAAGTCCCTCTTGCATCAATTGCTTTGTACATGGTTGGTTTGTCTATGTAAATACTTTAGTTGACTCAATTTAGTGTTTAACTTTCATTTTTCATATTTAATTTTTGTTTCATATGATTATTTGATAATTTAAGTGGTACCTTGACCTTTTTATTATTTTGGAGGGTAAGTTAGTAATTTCACTATGTTAGGGCGTCGCTTCAAGGGAGGTACACTCTATCCTTCATTTGCACTTCATTTGACCCTACGTGCTCCTACGTGCTATGTGAATATGCATGCCTACTCCGCTTTCCTTACCTCCTTGCATGCATTTACTTGCTTTTACTTTTATTTAAGTTTTATGGGGTATGTGTACACCTCTTGGCTTGTAATAGATAGGGCTCGGAGAGCATCTGTCCATTTCCCCTTTCCCTTTATGCTTTTATGGGGTATGTGTACACCTCTTGGCTTGTAATAGATAGGGCTCGGAGAGCATCTGGTCCACTTCCCCTTCCCCTTTATGTTTTTATGGGGTATGTGTACACCTCTTGGCTTGTAATAGATAGGGCTCGGAGAGCATCTGGTCCACTTCCCCTTCCCCTTGGTTGCTTGCTTTTTGTTGCTACATGTTTAATTGCTTTATTAGGCTCTTGCATCTAGTCGAGCATGCTAAGTGTTACGTGTTACGTGTTTACGAGTGTTTTGGCATGTCTACTTGCTTTCATAGCCATGAATGAATGGAATGGATGAATGTACGTCACCACACTAGTCCAACGCTAGTTGTGGCTTCTCTTATCGTTTCCACTAGTCTAATGCTAGTAGGAATTCATAGAAAGGGCTAGTCCAACGCTAGACCCAATAGGATTTTTCCTTTGTTTTTTTCATTAGTACATTATTTGCCTGTTTCACTACATATCATGCATTTTTCCTTAGTTTTATCATCTGGCATGCTCCTCGATTCCCCTTTCCCCTCACTTTAGGTCTTGCATCTCATGCTAGTTAGGGTACATTTGCCTGAAAAGTCCCCTTAAATATGGGATATAGACGAGTGTGGCTTTTTCTAAAGCCTTAGCACGCTTGTATCCTCTCTATAAAAGGGCAAATTGAGTCACGATTTAGGTCTCCCCGTACCCAATATGCATGAATTCCCTAGCTCATGCATTCTCAATCCACTCTATCATCACACTTTCACTTTTGTCTCATTTGTCTTTTTATCACTTTCACTTGCACACATGCACCTTTTTATCACTTTCACTTGCACACGAACACTTTTATCTTCACTTGCACACGAGTACTTTCACTTCATTTGCACACTTTTCTCTAAATTGCACATATGCATTTTGCCCACTAGCACTTGGAGTATATTTTATACATTCAAGGACATTTTCTTTGCACACTTCCACTCACACTATTGTTTTTATTACTTTTTCACACAAACGCACATTTTTCATGGCATGCATTCATCCACTCATTTTTCACGTCATTTAGGTTTAGGTGTGACCTCTCCAAAAGGATCATTGTTGGGCTTCACAATTAATGTGATTGGCACCACTCAACCTTTGAAGAGAAATTTCCCCCATATCCCCCTAGGTCTAGGTTTTGCATTCATATAGACATATCCAACACGCGATACATACCTTGGGTAGAAAAATTAGGAAAAATTGGTTTAAGTCACGCAACTAGCCTTGGCTAGGTCGAAGGGGTGCCTTGGATTTTTATCCTTGCCTTCCCCTTCGTCAAATGTGACCCCCGATCCCTCTTTTGGTTACGTAGACCCAAAAAGTTCTTTAAAAGGGTTTATTTACTTTTTTTTCATTCAAAAACAAAAAATCATTTTTGGGTGACTTGGTACACCCTAACTCGATACCAAGTGGCGACTCCATTTTCATTAAAAAAACCCTTTTTGAACTTCACTTGGCCAAATCGTCGCATTCTTAAGTCCCATGGCCTTTTACTTTTCATTTCGCACACGTTCACATTTATATCATACACACACTCACACCACACACCAACACATCATCCATTCAAAAAGTGGGGCGCGACAGTTGGCGACTCCACTGGGGACTTCCTAAGTGGGTTCAAGCATTTTGGCTTAACCATTTGTTTCCTTTTTCTACCCTTTCTATGCATGGTATGTGGATATTAGGATTGTATTTTTCATTTTTAGGACCTTTTGTCTTATATACGTAATCAAACCAATCCCTTGACTCACGAATGTATGTTTGAATGAATGTTTACTTGTTATCTCGCGCTTGCATTGCATTTTGGGAGGTATGGGTCACCCTAGAGCCTCGCGTTGGTTCTTGACCCTTCCCCTCCAAACGAGCACTAGCATACGAGCATACGCTTTACTTCTTTTATCCCTTTTATTTTTCTTTAGTGGCTTGTCACGCCACTCCACCCTATTAGGATTAGGTGACTCACTTGGACATGTGATCACGACACGATGTGTGTGTAGCATGTTCCAATGGGTCACTCAATCTTCCGCTTAAAGCTATTGGTTGATAGCCTTTAGCTTTTGGTCGAAGATTGAGGTTTTGATAGATTCACTCAAACACGTAGCCGTGACACGATGTGTGCGTAGCGGTGTTTGGGGAATCGCTCGAGCCACCGACAAAGGACCTTGGGATTAGTGACCCTTGGTTTCTAAAGTCTGAAGGCTCGGGGACCTGAGCTCATCGAGTCTAGATGCATTAGTGAACCCCAACCTCATGCATCCATGATAGCTTGCCTAGGGTAGAGTCGGCCTTATCCTAAGCTAGGGACACTATTCACGAGGGGAGGGGTCCAACCCCTTTTTCCTTTTTATTGCTTTATTTCTTTGATTGCTTTATCTTGTTATTACAATGTGTTATGTGTATTTATCTTGGCTGAACTAACTTTTCTTGGTTTTGTGTCCCCATTGCATTCATTAACCCTAAGCAAATAAGAGGTCTGGCATGACCTTCTTTTAGAGCCTACCCTTGTAGATAGGTTATGGCACGTTTAAAGATTTTGGTGTATTGCATTCATAGATTAATGATTGCATACCATTTTAGGCCTACCCTGGCAAATAAAGGGTTCCTTAGGTCACGTTTCATTTCAAATTGCATATTTTATTGTTTTAATCAAATGGCATCATGCATAAAGCCTAGAAAGGGAACGCCACGTAGGGAATCCCGTTTTAGGAATAAAACCAACCCTTTTGTGTCCCATGGGTATTTAACCCTTCAAGGGACTGCACGTTTAAGTTATTGCATAACTGGAGGAATGAGACTCGTAGGTAAGGTAATTGACAAACTACCTTCTTGATTATCAGATGGCTTGCCCTCGCCGCATCTACCAATTGTTAATACCGTCAACTGAGGTTCAACAATGGCCCACCTTCATGTTACCTAGTGAGCTGAATCAAGTAGCCCAATTTTTAGGATCAATTGGAGACTTTAAGCAGATCAAATCCAGCAATTATTTGGTAGAGGCTTTAGTTCATCTTTGGGACCCCGAGTGTACTGCTTTTAGAATAGGCAATAGGCAAATGACTATAACACTCGAAGAAGTAGCTGGCCTCCTTGGTTTACCCACACGTGGAACTGCCTTGGTGTTTCCATTTGCTTCCGACAAGGCCGAATTTTGTCAAATTATAGGATTGAAAGAGTCCGTGCTACGAGGGTCAGATCAGGGTGTCGCCGTGAATATTCTGTTTGAACGATTTGCGCCACGCGACGGATTCGAGAGGCATCTGACGGATTTTGTGTTCACTTCCAAGGCCTTATGGGAGCGCAAAAGGTCACTAGTATATGGGGTAGCTATGGCGGGGACCTATCTCTTTCCGCGAAAAGATCAAAAGATAGCCTTTAAATCAGCAAAAATTGTGAATGACCTTTTCTTAGGAATTCAGGGTAAGCAATGTTCTATAGTCCCGACCATTCTCGCAGATATTTTCTTAGCTTGTACTGGCTGTCGCAAGGGAGAAAAGTTTTTCCATGGGGCGAACTTGGTTTTATACATATGGGCTACGGGACATTTTAAGAGACAAGCATCAGTTGCCGATAGTTTGCCGGTGGTTGGATATAATTGGGTAGTCACACATCCCAAAAGAGTCAACGAGGGAGATCTACCAAAGAATGCATCCGAATGTGTGGACTACTTGGAAACATTGCAAGATTTCAACATTAGGTGGGTATTAGATTGGACAGACTGCTTTGAGCCGATACTTCGCACTAAGGAATCCGAACGTGTTCTCTTGTTGGGTACTCAAGGAGTCATCTCGTATACCCCGAAGAGATTTCTCAGACAACTAGGTCGCATTCAGGGGCCGCCACCGATTTTCGAGTTTAGTGAAGTCACCATTTTCTTTGATCGGGGGGTATGCCCAAAAGAGATCCCTATGAAGAGCCAAATCACTGAATCTTGGAGAACAATATCCGACGATAGAAGCATTCGCTATCTTCCGGAGCTCAAACAGAAGGGGGTAATGACCGCACTATACGAGGATTGGTTGAAAGATTCCACCACGCAAGGGTTGCAACATGAGCCGTATGAGGAAATTGAGAAGCTGAGAGCCATCATTAAAGCCAAGGACATGGAGGTGGTACAGTTGAAGAAATCCATCGAATCGCACAAAGAAAAGGCAGAAGAAAACAAGAGGTTATATGAGAAGGAGCGAGAAAGGCGCCAAGAGATGAAGCGGAAATGTGGGGAATTATATGATCAAGCCGAACGTGTCAAGATGCCATATGCAAGAGAAAGTAAAGACTCTGTACTAGATAGGCTTAGGAATTTTGGTGATCTTGTACGAAATCGCCTTCGCGATATGATGTAAACAGATGTATCTGGTTTCTGCAATGAAATGAATCTCTTTTCACAAAAGTGTTTGTCAAATAACAGGTTTGATTAACGGGTCTCATTCCGAAAGTATTGCATCATGCTAGGCCTACCCTTGGCACAAAAAGGGTCCCCCCATAGGACATGCATCCGAGTTGTTTGAATAATTACTAACTCATGCCTTTTTCTTTTTCCCTTTTGAATAAATTGCAGAAAGCTAATAACGATTGGTTTATCTAAAGAAGTCTTTTGCATTCTCAGGTAAAATTTCAACATAGCTTCTCGACGAAGCCCCATTATAACGCGATCCCGAAGTAAGGCCCAAAGGAATCGTGTAGACATGAGTACCCAGCAAGAGTCATCGGAAAAGACCGTTGCAACGACCCAGCCGGAGATTGCAAGTCCCGGGGTTCAGTTGACCGAATTGCTCACTAAATTTGGGGAGATGGCATCTGAAATGGCCGCCCAAAAGAAACTGATCGATGAGCTCGTTAGTAGCGGAGTGCAACCCGAGTCTCCGCCCATCAAACAAACACAATCCGAACCATTTGTTATTCCGCCAATTCAAACCACGTTACCATTTGTTATTCCTCCAATTCAAACCACGTTTGAGGGAACTTTCAACCCGCAATATGCTTATACTCAAAATCCTCCTTTCTATCCCCCTTATGGGCAAGGATTCCAGCCTCAGGGTGATCCAAACATGCATGTAAATCCACCGACTTTTTTCCAAACTACCGCAGAGCCCGTTGTGCCGGAGCACGTTTTTCAAAACAAGCCAGAAATGGGAGAGTCATCTGCCCCGGTTGATCTAAAGTTGCTTAAGCGATTGGATCGTTTCGATGAATTCATCCGCAAGAGCCAAGGTTTAAGCAAGCAAGGGGTGCTGGACTACGATGATTTGTGCCTATTTCCAAACGTACAACTGCCGGTGGGGTTCAAGACCCCGAAGTTCAACAAATATGATGGTACGGGCAACCCAAAGACGCACTTGCGGTTGTTTGCCAACAAGCTGGGCAGACCAGTGGATGATGAAAACTTGCCGTTAAGGTTATTTCCGGAGAGTTTAGAAGGCGATGCCCTTGATTGGTATTCGAATTTAAAGCTGGAAGAGGTAAAAACCTGGCTTGATCTGTCCAATGCTTTTATCAGACAGTATGAGTATAACTGTGAATTGGCACCGACCCGGACTACTTTGGAGGGCACGAAGAGGCGACCATCTGAGGATCACAAGACATACGCCAAAAGATGGAGAAAGGTAGCTGCTAAGGTGGAACCTCCGATGACTGAGGATGAAATTATTCGCACATTCATAAAGGCGCATGATCCTCCATATTTCGAAGAGATTTTTCGTATGACCGGATGTTCGTTTGCTGCAATTGTAAATAAACTCGAGGAGTTTGATGACTTTGTGAGAGCCGGAAAAATTGTCAACGTCTCTGCCTTGAAATCGCAAGTGGAAGCTTTGCAAGGGCAAGGGAGTAGTGGGAAGAACCCGCAACTTAAAAAGAAGGGGGGGGAAGCTGCCTTCATATGGAACCAAAACCCTTCACCCAGACCCCGATATCAACACAATCCAACCTACCAACCACATTACCCTTACTACTCAAATCCGCATCCTGTATATACTACCAACATCCACCACCCTCGACCTCGCCAAGCTACCCTAACCCACCTGTAGCCCCTTTTCAAATCTCTCAACCAAATCCACCCCAAAACCGACCTCGCCCACCATATAACCCAAGATTTCCTCCACCGAATAGACCTGATTACAACCATCCTCAACCTACTGAACCTTACAACCGACCCCCTAGCCGTACATTTACCAATTTAGGTAGACCTTTGGACCAATTGTATGACCAATTAAAGGCCGCCGGGAAAATTGGTATGGTACCCCCTCCTACCTATCCATATGGCATGCCCGCTTGGTATAATCCACAAGCTATCTGTGCTTATCATTCTGAGGCCCCCGGACATGCCACCTTTGATTGCAAGGCGCTTAAACATAAAATCCAAGATATGGTTGAAGCTGGGGAGATCGTAATCCGGAAAAGAGAGGCGCAAGGGCCGAACGTAAATAGGAACCCTTTACCGGAACATGTCAATATCATTGGGGTTATTCTGGATGATACGGAGTACGTGGAACCAGTCAAAGAATTGGCAAGGGAAGCTGAAGTGTTTGGGATCACGGATCAGCCCTTTGTCATAGAGTTGCCATTGGAAGAAGACGAAAGGCCTTTTATTTTGGATCTCACATCAGCTGAGAGTGAGGCTTTGGAGCCGGTGGTCATTGAATTCCCGAAGCAAGAGCCTGTTTTAAGTATGCAACAAGTGCCATGGAATTACGATGAACCCGTCATACAGATTGGGGAGAAGTCAATTGTAAAGAAGGAAGTGTCAGTGGTTACCAGATCGGGGAGGACTGCCAGTCCGTTTGAAACTACTATTCCGATTCAAGCAAATAACTCCGAACCGCCTGTTAAACCAACAATCACCGAGAAAGAAGCCTTGGATTTTCTTAAAAGGCTCCAGAGAAGCGAATACAATGTAATCGAGAAGTTAAGCAAGTCACCTGCTCAGATATCCATGTTGGACCTGCTCTTTTCATCAGATATGCATAGGGACGCGCTGATCGAAGTATTGACTAAAGCTCAAATCCCTAGGGATATTTCAGTTGATAATTTCTCGCATGTGGTTGGAAGTGTGTTATTTACCAAGCAAATTACTTTTTCTGACGATGAATTGCCGGTGGAGGGTATTGGACATAATAAGGCCCTATACATAGTTGTGAGGTGCAATGGGAAAATGCTGCCGAAGGTATTGATTGACAATGGCTCTGCACTTAATATCTGTCCTTGGAGCACTTTGGAAAAGCTAGGGTTGCAAGACATAAAGCTGAGGCCTTCAGGGACTATAATTCGAGGTTTTGATGGAGCGCAAAGAGAGCCAATAGGAGAAGTGGATTTAGTCGTCGAGATAGGGCCCGCCCAGTTTCAAATAACCTGCCAAGTCATGCACTTTCTTAGTGTTTACAATGTTCTACTTGGAAGGCCGTGGATTCATAAGTCTGGGGCTGTGCCGTCTTCATTGCATCAGTTGCTGAAGTTTGTCGTAAATGACAAGCTGATAACTATATTTACCGAAGAAGATTGCCTTGTAGTCACCGATTCTGGGTCAAAAGAGGATGGAAGCCGCAATGTCACCATGACTCCTCATAGCACGGCTGATATCGTCTCTGTAAGTTGGATCACAAACGAGGAGCGAGCTTTACCAAAGGCCAGTGTCATGATGGCTAAAGAAATGATCCGTGGAGGCTATGAATTCGACAAAGGGCTGGGACGAGATTTGCAAGGAATTCTGAAGCCAGTGGAGATTGTGGAGAAAAAGGATTCATTTGGTTTGGGTTTCCGACCGACTGCTAAGGACATCAGAGAGATGAAGGAGCGCAAGAAAGCGGAGAAAGAAGGAAGGCAAAGGGCTTTTGACATTCCACCCCTGCATTATACTTTCCCACGACCAGCCGAGGTGATCATGTCGGAAATTAACCCAGTTGATGAAATTGAAGCAAGTTTGGCCCAATTGTTCGTTGGGGCAACATTTGAAGATATTGTTCCGGGCGAAGCTGAATTTCCTGACATTCCCGAAGGATCAATTCCCAATTGGACAGCCGAGTCCCTGCCCGTTCGGAAGGAGTTTCGGTAAAATGAAAGGGGTTTATCATTCATGTGAATTCATGAAAATACCTTTGCATCTGTAAATAGCCAATGAAAACAATTTCCTTTTTGACTAACGTCTGCGCATGTAAATATTGTTAAGTTTTCATTTCCATTTGCTTTCAATCAAAGGTTTTATGAAAATGCACAAGTTGTTCTTGTCATTGTTGTGTTGTTTATTCGCTTGTTTATATTCATATTGCTTGTCCATTTGTTGGTTGTGTGTTTGTTTGCTTATTATCCCACATTCGTTAATTCTTTCAGATGGCCAAAAATAAAATTATTTGATCCTTTGGATATCACAATTCTGGAATTCGATAATGGCAATCTCTATATCACTCACGACTTGGAGGTTTGTGAATCCGAACTCCAAAGCGAGAGTGATAATGAGGAAGTATTCGATTCGTTTGCAAAGGATCTTGAACAATATGAGGAAAAACCGAAACCGAACCTGGAAGAAACAGAAAAGGTTAACATTGGAACTGAGGATGAAGTTAAGGAGGTGCAGATTAGTATTCATTTGAATAAGAGCCAGAAAAAGGAGATGCTTGAGTTCTTGACTATGTTCCAGGATGTATTTGCGTGGTCCTATGATGATATGACTGGTATTTCAACTGACGTGGTAGTGCACAGGTTACCCACAGACCCTTCTTTTCCACCCGTAAAGCAAAAACCCAGAAAATTCAAACCAGATATAAGTCTCAAAATAAAAGAGCAAATTGAAAAACAACTCAAAACCAACATTATCATTGTTTCCCATTACCCAAGTTGGCTTTCAAACCCAGTCCCTGTTCCAAAAAAGAGTGGAGAGGTGAGAGTTTGTGTTGACTATAGAGACCTTAATAAAGCCAGTCCTAAAGATGATTTCCCTCTACCAAATATTCACATTCTCTTAGACAATACTGCCGGACATGAGATTGAATCCTTTTACGATTGTTTTGCGGGCTACCACCAAATTTTGATGGCAGAAGAGGATAGGGAGAAGACTGCTTTCATTACCCCTTGGGGTACCTTTTGCTATCGAATCATGCCTTTCGATTTAAAGAATGCTGGAGCAACGTATCAGAAGACCATGACAACCCTATTTCATGATATGATCCACCGGAAGATGGAGGTCTACGTGGATGACATCATAATCAAGTCTAAAAGGACGGAGGACCACTTGGATGATTTGAGGAAGCTATTTGAAAGGCTGCGAAAATACAATTTGAAGTTAAATCCTGCGAAATGCGCCTTTGGGGCACCAGCTGGTAAATTGTTGGGTTTCATCGTGAGCAAGAGAGGCATAGAGATAGATCCAGCAAAAATCAAGGCGATTCGAGATATGCCAGTGCCAAAGACTCAGAAAGACGTGAAAAGCTTTTTAGGGAAGATCAATTTTATTGGGAGATTCACTGCCCAGTTAACGGCCACATGCGAGCCGTTGTTCAAGTTATTGAGAAAGAATGTGCCGTTGTACTGGAATGAGGAGTGTCAACAGGCTTTCGACAAGATTAAAGATTATTTGCTGCAGCTTCCGGTCCTGGTGCCACCCAAACCGGGCCGACCGCTGATCATGTACCTATCTGTGCTCGACGGAGCAGTTGGTTGTGTTCTGGGACAACACGATGACTCTGGAAGGAAGGAGCAAGCCATTTACTATCTAAGCAAAAAGTTCACGCAGTACGAGGCTAATTATTCATTCATCGAGAAGAGCTGCTGTGCATTGGCCTGGGCAGCTCAAAAGCTGCGACACTACCTGTTGAGCCATACCACTTATCTTATTTCCCGATCTGATCCCTTGAAGTATCTCCTGGAGAAGCCGATGCTAACTGGATGTCTAGCTAAATGGCAGATAATTCTCTCAGAGTTCGATATTGTTTTCACTTCACAGAAGGCCGTCAAGGGGCAAGCTATAGCTGATCATCTGGCGGAAAATCCAAGGGACAATGATTATCAGCCACTTCACACCTATTTCCCTGATGAAAAAATCTTATTTGTAGGCGCCACGGACGATATAAGTGAGCAGAGCCCTGAATGGAGGCTTTTCTTCGATGGAGCTTCGAATTCTCTAGGAGTTGGAATTGGAGCTGTTCTGGTTTCGCCCGAAGGAAAGCACTACCCTGCCGCTGTCAAATTGCAATTTGCTTGTACCAACAACATGGCTGAATATGAAGCCTGCATTTTTTGTCTCAAAATGGCTTTAGAAATGGAAATCAAGGAGTTGACAGCCTTCAGTGACTCAGATTTGCTCGTGCACCAAACCTTGAAGCAGTGGATAACCAAAGATTCAAAGATTTTGCCCTACCATTGTTTGGAGTTCAGACATCTCCCGCGAGCCCGAAACGCATTTGTCGATGCTTTGGCCACTTTAGCTTCTATGATTCAGTATCCAGATGAGTTGAAGATCGAACCGATCCAGATTCAATTTCAAGACAAACCTGCCCACTGTTGGGCTGTAGACAAGTCTTCTGACAGTGTTCCTTGGTTCAATGATATTAAAGAGTTTCTCAAAACTGGGTCCTACCCTCAGCATGCTGGTACAAAAAACAAGAGTTTTCTGCGTAGAATGGCTTCAAAATTTTTCTTAAATGGAGAAGTGTTGTACAAAAGAACCTCGGATTTGAACCTTTTAAGGTGCATTGATGAAGATGAAGCTCAATATATGATGAAGGAAGTGCATAGTGGCGTTTGTGGACCTCACATGAATGGCCATTTGCTAGCGAAGAAAATCATGAGAACCGGATACTTCTGGCTTACTATGGAGCATGATTGTATAGATTTTGTCCGGAGATGTATAAAATGCCAAATGCACGGTGACATTATACACGTTCCACCCACTGAACTGCATAGCATGACCGCCCCATGGCCCTGTTCAATGTGGGGTATGGACGTGATTGGTACAATCGATCCTCCCGTTTCAAATGGACATCGATTTATATTGGTGGCGATCGAGTACTTTACCAAATGGGTTGAAGCAGAGTCATTCAAACATGTCACGAAGAAGGTAGTGGCCAATTTCCTGAGAGATCACATCATCTGTCGCTTTGGAGTACCCGAAACGCTTATCACGGACAATGCCAAGAATCTGAACAATGACATGGTAGATGGACTATGTGAGCAGTTCAAAATCAAACACCGCAATTCTGCCATTTATAGGCCTCAGATGAATGGAGCTGTAGAAGCCGCAAATAAGAATCTGAAGAAAATTATCCGTAAAATGACAGAAAAGCATCGCGATTGGCATGAAAAGTTGCCTTATGCATTGATGGCGTACCGGACTTCTATTCGGACATCGACTGGGGCAACGCCATATTCACTTATGTATGGGATGGAAGCTGTATTACCAGCTGAGGTTGAAATTCCGTCGCTACGAATCCTTATGGAAGCTAAATTGGAGGAGGCCGATTGGATCAAGCAGCGCCATGAGCAATTGACTTTGATAGATGAGAAGCGATTCAATGCTATCTGTCATGGGCAATGCTATCAAAAACGTGTGGCCCGAGCTTACAACAAAAAAGTCCATCGACGGGCATTTGAAGAAGGTGATAAGGTACTGAAGCGAATTTTGTCAATGCAAGATGAAGCTAAAGGCAAGTTCGCTCCAAATTGGCAAGGGCCGTTCATTATCCAAAAGGTATTACCTGGCGGAGCTCTTATTTTGGCGGAAATGGATGGACGGGTTTTCCCTCAACCCATCAACTCAGATATGTGCAAAAAGTTTTTCATTTGATCATGCAAATTTTCTTTAGAAATTCATGCAAATGGCGAAATGCAAGTCAGGCCATCTTCTTTTACACTAAAAAACATTTTATCTCTACTTGTCCCCTTTGAGCCATCAGAATTGACAAATCTCGTTTGATAACCCTTGAGAATTGCAAACCCCACACTGGGGCAAATTTGTTTCGAAAAAAAAAAAACCTACACTGGGGCAAATTTAGTTTTCAAAGAAAAATGCAAAAAGTGAGGAAAATACAATGAAAAATGCAAAGAGAGAAAATCTGATCAAACTGGGGCAAATTTTCCTCAGTTTCGGAGTTGTTCTCAAAAGGGTGCAATCTCAAGTTATTTCACCCCTCGTATCAAATCTGCTTTCAAGCCTCAATCTTTCTTGAAAAACACCCCACCTGACCTCATTACAAAAGCCCAAAGTCCTGGTTTTCGTCACTTGCTGCATTTCTATAAGAAAATTTGTTAATCAACTGGCAGGTGATGTCCGTAATGTCTTCGCCTAATTTTACAAGGGAAGTACATTTTACTGATGCCAGAAATCTTTAATTCATGTTTCTGAGTCGATCATGGTCGAGATATTTCATTCTTCTTTAGGTGAAAACCCGAAAGGGCACCTCGAAAGAAGAAGAAAAGCGAAAAAAAGAAGAAAAAAAGAAAAAAGAAAAAAGAAAAAAGAAAAAAGAAAAAAAAGAAAGAAAAGGAAAAGGAAAAGAAAAAAGAAAAACAACAAAAGCAAAAATAAAAGGGTGGGGGCAACCTTGGTGAAAACCCGAAAGGGCGCCAAGGTAGGTTTTCACAACAGTCGAGCTCAAGAAGGAACAGTTGGTGACCTGGTTCATTTAGGGTTTTCCTCATATTTGTGATACTTCTGCCAATATCGGATTCCGAAGAGAAAATATCCGAAGTCTCGAATATGATATTCGTTGGCTAAACTTGTATTGTTCTTCACAAATATTCTTTTACAAAATGTATCTTTATGAATCTCTTAGTTGTTCTCAATTATTTGTGTATGACTGTTTATGATTGTCTACATTCTTTTGCATGCTCATCTTTGCCTGACATAGGAAATAATCTTGCATATACATTGATCGTTATATGATAAATTTTCACGCATCATTCTTTCACCATTGAATTCAAATGAATGATAAACCCTAATGTTTGTGCAAAGATAAGGGATTCAATCATCAGTTATAGTGAGTGACATGCAACAAAGCTGCCACCTAGATTGGGTGAAGTGTTAAATCCGTATTTTATCAGTCTCAGAATTTGAAAGATTTCAAGTTCGACTAAGGCAGATGCCGCCGAGCCGAAGTAAAAGCATCACAAGACTCATGTTTACACGATTCTCAAGGCAAACCGGATCAAATAATGGTGGCAAGTCCATTGTTTCTTCTTTTCTTGCAGGAATGTTGCATTTACAAACAAAAGCAGCCGCTCTCTTTTGGCGCCTAAATCAATGACAGACAAAGCTTCCCAGTAAGCAAGGATCGATGTTATTTGCGAAACTCGATCATAAGAAACAACATCAGCTCTCGCTTCAATCACAAAGATCCAAATTTCCCTCTTGGTGCAAAAGTTGGACTATTCTCAGGTAAAAAACTCAATTCATTGTTTAAACTTTCCCAGTGAAGTCCTTTTTTAAAATTCTGTTCGGGACAGTTCCGTTTTAAATTCTGTTCAGGTCAGTCCCGTTTAAATTCCTGTTCGGGTCAGTCCCGTTTAAATTCTGTTCGGGTCAGTCCCGTTTAAATTCCTGTTCGGGTCAGTCCCGTTTTAATTCTGTTCGGGTCAGTCCCGTTTTAATTCTGTTCGGGTCAGTCCCGTTTAAATT